>NW_021163251.1:0-226930 GCF_004324835.1 Dendronephthya gigantea | reverse complement strand
GTCAAATTGACCAATGGTAAGGCTTACCCTTACCTTTGGTCAATTTTGAACTTTTTCAACTGTTCAAAAGGTGTCTTAAATGCTAAAAATGGCTTCCTAACACTAATATCTTTCATTTTGAGCATATTTGGAACATTGAAAAAGTCGTCATAATTGACCAAAATGGTAAGGCTTACCCCTTACCATTTTGGTCAATTTTGACGATTTTTTCAACTGTTCAAAAGTGTCTTAAAATGCTAAAAATGGCTTCCTAACACTATCTTTCATTTTAGCATTTGGAACATTGAAAAAGTCGTCATAATTGACCAAAATGGTAGGCTTACCCCTTACCATTTTGGTCAATTTTGACGACTTTTTCAACTGTTCAAAGGTGTCTTAAAATGCTAAAATGGCTTCCTAACACTATATCTTTCATTTTAGAGCATATTTGGAACATTGAAAAGTCGTCATAATTGACCAAAATGGTAGGCTTACCCCTTACCATTTTGGTCAATTTTGACGACTTTTTCAACTGTTCAAAAGTGTCTTAAAATGCTAAAAAGCTTCCTAACACTAATATCTTTCTTTAGAGCATATTTGGAACATTGAAAAAGTCGTCATTGACCAAAATGGTAAGGCTTACCCTTACCATTTTGGTCAATTTTGACGACTTTTTCAACTGTTCAAAAGGTGTCTTAAAATGCTAAAATGGCTTCCTAACACTAATATCTTTCATTTTAGAGCATATTTGGAACATTGAAAAGTCGTCATAATTGACCAAAATGGTAAGGCTTACCCCTTACCATTTTGGTCAATTTTGATGACTTTTTCAACTGTTCAAAAAGTGTCTTAAAATGCTAAAAATGGCTTCCTAACACTAATATCTTTCGCTTTAGAGCATATTTGGAACATTGAAAAAGTCGTCAAATTGACCAAAATGGTAAGGCTTACCCCTTACCATTTGGTCCAATTTTGACGACTTTTTCAACTGTTCAAAAAGTGCTTAAAAAATGCTAGTGTTAAACATTTTTTCATTTTAAGATTTTGGAACATTGAAAAAGTCGTCATAATTGACCAAAATGGTAAGGCTACCCCTTACCATTTTGGTCAATTTTGACGACTTTTTCAACTGTTCAAAATGTCTAAAATGCTAAAAATGGCTTAACACTATATCTTCATTTTAGAGCACTATTTGGAACATTGAAAAAGTCGTCATAATTGACCAAAATGGTAAGGCTTACCCCTTACCATTTTGGTCAATTTTGACGACTTTTTCAACTGTTCAAAAAGTGTCTTAAAATGCTAAAAATGGCTTCCTAACACTAATATTTTCATTTTAGAGCATTTTGGAACATTGAAAAGTCGTCAAATTGACCAAAATGGTAAGGCTTACCCCTTACCATTTTGGTCAATTTGACGACTTTTTCAACTGTTCAAAAGTGTCTTTAAAATGCTAAAAATGGCTTCTAACACTAATTTTGCATTTAGAGCATATTTGGAACATTGAAAAAGTCGTCAAAATTGACCAAAATGGTAAGGCTTACCCCTTACCATTTTGGTCAATTTGACGACTTTTTCAACTGTTCAAAAAGTGTTAAATGCTAAAAAATGGTTAACACTAATTTTAGCATTTAGAGATATTTGGAACATTGAAAAAGTCGTCAAAATTGACCAAAATGGTAAGGCTACCCTTACCATTTTGGTCAATTTTGACGACTTTTTCAACTGTTCAAAAAGTGTCTTAAAAATGCTAAAAATGGCTTCCTAACAATTCTTTGCATTTTAGAGCATATTTGGAACATTGAAAAAGTCGTCAAATTGACCAAAATGGTAAGGCTTACCCCTTACCATTTTGGTCAATTTTGACGACTTTTTCAACTGTTCAAAATGTCTTAAAATGCTAAAAATGGCTTCCAACACTAATATTTCATTTTAGAGCATTTTGGAACATTGAAAAAGTCGTCATAATTGACCAAAATGGTAAGGCTTACCCCTTACCATTTGGTCAATTTTGACGACTTTTTCAACTGTTCAAAAAGTGTCTAAAATGCTAAAAATGGCTTAACACTAATATCTTTCATTTAGAGCATATTTGGAACATTGAAAAAGTCGTCATAATTGACCAAAATGGTAAGGCTTACCCTTACCATTTTGGTCAATTTTGACGACTTTTTCAACTGTTCAAAAGGTCTTAAAATGCTAAAAATGGCTTAACACTATATTTCATTTTAGAGCATATTTGGAACATTGAAAAAGTCGTCATAATTGACCAAAATGGTAAGGCTTACCCCTTACCATTTTGGTCAATTTGACGACTTTTTCAACTGTTCAAAAAGTGTCTTAAAATGCTAAAAATGGCTTCCTAACACTAATATCTTGCATTTTAGAGCATATTTGGAACATTGAAAAAGTCGTCAAAATTGACCAAAATGGTAAGGCTTACCCTTACCATTTTGGTCAATTTTGACGACTTTTTCAACTGTTCAAAAAGTGTCTTAAAATGCTAAAAATGGCTTCCTAACACTAATATCTTTCGCTTTAGAGCATATTTGGAACATTGAAAAAGTCGTCAAAATTGACCAAAATGGTAAGGCTTACCCCTTACCATTTTGGTCAATTTTGACGACTTTTTCAACTGTTCAAAAAGTGTCTTAAAATGCTAAAATGGCTTAACACTAATATCTTTCGCTTTAGAGCATATTTGGAACATTGAAAAAGTCGTCAAAATTGACCAAAATGGTAAGGCTTACCCCTTACCATTTTGGTCAATTTTGACGACTTTTTCAACTGTTCAAAAGTGTCTTAAAATGCTAAAAATGGCTTCCTAACACTAATATCTTTCGCTTTGAGCATATTTGGAACATTGAAAAAGTCGTCAAAATTGACCAAAATGGTAAGGCTTACCCCTTACCATTTTGGTCAATTTTGACGACTTTTTCAACTGTTCAAAAGTGTCTTAAAATGCTAAAAATGGCTTCCTAACACTAATATCTTTCGCTTTAGAGCATATTGGAACATTGAAAAGTCGTCAAAATTGACCAAAATGGTAAGGCTTACCCCTTACCATTTTGGTCAATTTTGACGACTTTTTCAACTGTTCAAAAAGTGTCTTAAAATGCTAAAAATGGCTTCCTAACACTAATATCTTTCGCTTTAGAGCATATTTGGAACATTGAAAAAGTCGTCAAAATTGACCAAAATGGTAAGGCTTACCCCTTACCATTTTGGTCAATTTTGACGACTTTTTCAAACTGTTCAAAAGTGTCTTAAAATGCTAAAAATGGCTTCCTAACACTAATATCTTTCGCTTTAGAGCATATTTGGAACAATGAAAAGTCGTCAAAATTGACCAAAATGTAAGGCTTACCCCTTACCATTTTGGTCAATTTTGACGACTTTTTCAACTGTTCAAAAGTGTCTTAAAATGCTAAAAATGGCTTCCTAACACTAATATCTTTCGCTTTAGAGCATATTTGGAACATTGAAAAAGTCGTCAAAATTGACCAAAATGGTAAGGCTTACCCCTTACCATTTTGGTCAATTTTGACGACTTTTTCAACTGTTCAAAAAGTGTCTTAAAATGCTAAAAATGGCTTCCTAACACTATATCTTTCGCTTTAGAGCATATTTGGAACATTGAAAAAGTCGTCAAAATTGACCAAAATGGTAAGGCTTACCCCTTACCATTTTGGTCAATTTTGACGACTTTTTCAACTGTTCAAAAAGTGTCTTAAAATGCTAAAAATGGCTTCCTAACACTAATATCTTTCGCTTTAGAGCATATTTGGAACATTGAAAAAGTCGTCAAAATTGACCAAAATGGTAAGGCTTACCCCTTACCATTTTGGTCAATTTTGACGACTTTTTCAACTGTTCAAAAAGTGTCTTAAAATGCTAAAAATGGCTTCCTAACACTAATATCTTTCGCTTTAGAGCATATTTGGAACATTGAAAAAGTCGTCAAAATTGACCAAAATGGTAAGGCTTACCCTTACCATTTTGGTCAATTTTGACGACTTTTTCAACTGTTCAAAAGTGTCTTAAAATGCTAAAAATGGCTTCCTAACACTAATATCTTTCGCTTTAGAGCATATTTGGAACATTGAAAAAGTCGTCAAAATTGACCAAAATGGTAAGGCTTACCCCTTACCATTTTGGTCAATTTTGACGACTTTTTCAACTGTTCAAAAAGTGTCTTAAAATGCTAAAAATGGCTTCCTAACACTAATATCTTTCGCTTTAGAGCATATTTGGAACATTGAAAAAGTCGTCAAAATTGACCAAAATGGTAAGGCTTACCCCTTACCATTTTGGTCAATTTTGACGACTTTTTCAACTGTTCAAAAGTGTCTTAAAATGCTAAAAATGGCTTCCTAACACTAATATCTTTCGCTTTAGAGCATATTTGGAACATTGAAAAAGTCGTCAAAATTGACCAAAATGGTAAGGCTTACCCCTTACCATTTTGGTCAATTTTGACGACTTTTTCAACTGTTCAAAAAGTGTCTTAAAATGCTAAAAATGGCTTCCTAACACTAATATCTTTCGCTTAGAGCATATTTGGAACATTGAAAAAGTCGTCAAAATTGACCAAAATGGTAAGGCTTACCCTTACCATTTTGGTCAATTTTGACGACTTTTTCAACTGTTCAAAAAGTGTCTTAAAATGCTAAAAATGGCTTCCTAACACTAATATCTTTCGCTTTAGAGCATATTTGGAACATTGAAAAAGTCGTCAAAATTGACCAAAATGGTAAGGCTTACCCCTTACCATTTTGGTCAATTTTGACGACTTTTTCAACTGTTCAAAAGTGTCTTAAAATGCTAAAAATGGCTTCCTAACACTAATACTTTCGCTTTAGAGCATATTTGGAACATTGAAAAAGTCGTCAAATTGACCAAAATGGTAAGGCTTACCCCTTACCATTTTGGTCAATTTTGACGACTTTTTCAACTGTTCAAAAAGTGTCTTAAAATGCTAAAAATGGCTTCCTAACACTAATATCTTTCGCTTTAGAGCATATTTGGAACATTGAAAAAGTCGTCAAAATTGACCAAAATGGTAAGGCTTACCCCTTACCATTTTGGTCAATTTTGACGACTTTTTCAACGGTTCAAAAAGTGTCTTAAAATGCTAAAAATGGCTTCCTAACACTAATATCTTTCGCTTTAGAGCATATTTGGAACATTGAAAAAGTCGTCAAAATTGACCAAAATGGTAGGCTTACCCCTTACCATTTTGGTCAATTTTGACGACTTTTTCAACGTTCAAAAAGTGTCTTAAAATGCTAAAAATGGCTTCCTAACACTAATATCTTTCGCTTTAGAGCATATTGGAAGAAAAAGTCGTCAAAATTGACCAAAATGGTAAGGCTTACCCTTACCATTTTGGTCAATTTTGACGACTTTTTCAACGTTCAAAAGTGTCTTAAAATGCTAAAAATGGCTTCCTAACACTAATATCTTTCGCTTTAGAGCATATTTGGAACATTGAAAAAGTCGTCAAAATTGACCAAAATGGTAAGGCTTACCCCTTACCATTTTGGTCAATTTTGACGACTTTTTCAACTGTTCAAAATGTCTTAAAATGCTAAAAATGGCTTCCTAACACTAATATCTTTCGCTTTAGAGCATATTTGGAACATTGAAAAAGTCGTCAAAATTGACCAAAATGGTAAGGCTTACCCCTTACCATTTTGGTCAATTTTGACGACTTTTTCAACTGTTCAAAAAGTGTCTTAAAATGCTAAAAATGGCTTCCTAACACTAATATCTTTCGCTTTAGAGCATATTTGGAACATTGAAAAAGTCGTCAAATTGACCAAAATGGTAAGGCTTACCCCTTACCATTTTGGTCAATTTTGACGACTTTTTCAACTGTTCAAAAAGTGTCTTAAAATGCTAAAAATGGCTTCCTAACACTAATATCTTTCGCTTTAGAGCATATTTGAACATTGAAAAAGTCGTCAAAATTGACCAAAATGGTAAGGCTTACCCCTTACCATTTTGGTCAATTTTGACGACTTTTTCAACTGTTCAAAAAGTGTCTTAAAATGCTAAAAATGGCTTCCTAACACTAATATCTTTCGCTTTAGAGCATATTTGGAACATTGAAAAAGTCGTCAAAATGACCAAAATGGTAAGGCTTACCCCTTACCATTTTGGTCAAATTTTGACGACTTTTTTCAACTGTTCAAAAAGTGTCTTAAAATGCTAAAAATGGCTTCCTAACACTAATATCTTTCGCTTAGAGCTATTTGGAACATTGAAAAAGTCGTCAAAAATGACCAAAATGGTAAGGCTTACCCCTTACCTTTTGGTCAATTTTGACGACTTTTTCAACTGTTCAAAAAGTGTCTTAAAATGCTAAAAATGGCTTCCTAACACTAAATCTTTCGCTTTAGAGCATATTTGGAACATTGAAAAAGTCGTCAAAATGACCAAAATGGTAAGGCTTACCCCTTACCATTTTGGTCAATTTTGACGACTTTTTCAACTGTTCAAAAAGTGTCTTAAAATGCTAAAAATGGCTTCCTAACACTAATATCTTTCGTTTTAGAGCATATTTGGAACATTGAAAAAGTCGTCAAAATTGACCAAAATGGTAAGGCTTACCCCTTACCATTTTGGTCAATTTTGACGACTTTTTCAACTGTTCAAAAAGTGTCTTAAAATGCTAAAAATGGCTTCCTAACACTAATATCTTTTGTTTTAGAGCATATTTGGAACATTGAAAAAGTCGTCAAAATTGACCAAAATGGTAAGGCTTACCCCTTACCATTTTGGTCAATTTTGACGACTTTTTCAACTGTTCAAAAAGTGTCTTAAAATGCTAAAAATGGCTTCCTAACACTAATATCTTTTGTTTTAGAGCATATTTGGAACATTGAAAAAGTCGTCAAAATTGACCAAAATGGTAAGGCTTACCCCTTACCATTTTGGTCAATTTGACGACTTTTTCAACTGTTCAAAAAGTGTCTTAAAATGCTAAAAATGGCTTCCTAGACTAATATCTTTCATTTTAGAGCATATTTGGAACATTGAAAAAGTCGTCAAAATTGACCAAAATGGTAAGGCTTACCCCTTACCATTTTGGTCAATTTTGACGACTTTTTCAACTGTTCAAAAAGTGTCTTAAAATGCTAAAAATGGCTAATACTAAGAAGAAATTAAAGAGAAAAGAAGTATAAGAAAAAGCCAAAGCAACTGTCAAAATCTTTTGAATTGTGAAAGCACAAGGAAAAACATGCAAAATCAAAACAACAAACACCACAAGACAAAAATCAAGTTTCTTCTTAAACTTTTCAAAAAACATTTAGAAGCAACTGCCAAAATCTTTTCAATTGTGAAAGCACACGGAAAAACATGTAAAATCGAAACACAACACACCACAAGACAAAAATCAAGTTTCTTCTTAAACTTTTCAAAAAACATTTAGAAGCAACTGCCAAAATCTTTTCAATTGTGAAAGCACACGGAAAAACATGCAAAATCAAACAGTAACACCACCAGACAAAAAAGTTTACTTCTTAAGCTTTACAAAGAAAAATTTCTCTTTATAAATCCAAGTTTTGAAGATTGTCACATAATTGATCACATTTCACACATGTTATCACACACTAAAATATATTAATTAATGAATCTAGGATAGGGCTAAAATAATTCAGGTTCTTCAGGGGTGCCTTTCAACTTTCTTAAACTTCATTCATTCTAAAGAAAAAGCATTTCATCAATCCTTTTAGGCAAAAAGTGGCAGCAAAGTTTGTATTTTCAACCTGACATCATTATTAAAGATATTACTCATATCTTACTTTAATCATCTGTTTTATGCCAATTATATTTTTGCCATTTTCAATAAAAGAATGTGTCACATGCATATATTCAACCCAGACATATGTCACTATTTAATTTGAACACAGAAAAACTGGTATCACCCTTCTGAGTACTACAGAATATAAATCACAGGGAAATCAGAAAAATTTCTCCCAAGTTCTCACACTTTTTCGTGGATATTATTGTAAGACCACCACAGGAATTTTAGTAATCAGCCAGACTGGTTCAGCTGTTATAGCATTAAGTTTCATCATTGGTTTCACACATGGTGACCATAGAAGCAAATTTCAATTTCATAGTTGTCATCTCAACAATGTAGTGGCTTTTTAAAATCAAATGCTGACCATCCATGACAAAATGAAATTACCTCTGTGCAGAAATCTTGTCACTTCCAATGTTCACCTGACAGTAAAGTTCATATCCACAGCTCATATGTTGCACTCTTGACCAAGAAAAATCTTGAATATAGATATATAAATAAGACATGATTAATATAAAATTCCATTTTCAACTATCTTAACTATTGTCTAGTTTTTGGTCAGGTATTTTATGGTTATACTTCATCCCTCTACATATAACTATGGTTGCTATATTTATTTAAAGACCGTACCCCAGGAATTTATTACTGGTGACACATAGTGAGCATAGAAGCAATGTTAACTTAGTAATCTTAACAAAATTTGTGACTGCCTGACGATTTTCCAAAAAAAAGATCCTAGTTGCAGCAAATTCCCCCTTACACTAAATAACAAAATATATACCTGGGCAGTTGATATGTATGACAAGGTCACTGCAAGAATTTCAGCTGCAAGGCTAATATAACTTTTGAAGGAACAATTGAATTACCTCTGTGCAGAAATCTTGTCACTTTCAATGTTTATCTGACAGTAAAGTTCATATCCACAGCTCAAGTTGCACTCTTGACCAAGAAAAATCTTGAATATAGATATATAAATAAGACATAATATAAAATTCCATTTTCAACTATCTTAATTATTGTCTTTTTGGTCAGGTATTCTATGGTTATATATATACTTCATCCCTCTACATATGACTATGGTTGCTATATTTATTTAAAGACCACCACAGGAATTTATTACTGGTGACATATAGTGAGCATAGAAGCAATGTTAACTTAGTAATCTTAACAAAATTTGTGACTGCCTGACGATTTTCCAAAAAAAGATCCTAGTTGCAGCAAATTCCCCCTTATACTAAATAACAAAATATATACCCGGGCAGTTGATATGTATTACAAGGTCACTACAAGAATTTCAGCTGCAAGGCTAATATAACTTTTGAAGGACAATCGAATTACCTTTGCGCAGAAATCTTGTCATTTCCAATGTTCATCTGACAGTAAAGTTCATATCCACAGCTCATGTTGCACTCTTGACCAAGGAAAATCTTGAATATAGATATATAAATAAAAAGACATGATTAATATAAAATTCTATTTTCAACTATCTTAATTATTGTCTAGTTTTTGGTCAGGTATTCTATGGTTATACTTCATCCCTCCACATATAACTATGGTTGCTATATTTATTTAAAGACCACCACAGGAATTTATTACTGGTGACACATAGTGAGCATAGAAGCAATGTTAACTTATTAATCTTAACAAAATTTGTGACTGCCTGACGATTTTCCAAAAAAAGATCCTAGTTGCAGCAAATTCCCCCTTATACTAAATAACAAAATATATACCCAGGCAGTTGATATGTATTACAAGGTCACTACAAGATTTTCAGCTGCAAGGCTGATATAACTTTTGAAGGAACAATCGAATTACCTCTGTGCAGAAATCTTGTCACTTCCAATGTTCATCTGACAGTAAAGTTCATATCCACAGTTCATGTTGCACTCTTGACCAAGGGCAAGGAAAATCTTGAATATAAGAAGACATTATTAATATAAAATTGCATTTTCAACTATCTTAATTATTGTCTAGTTTTAGCAAAAGGCACATAAACAGTGAAGTAAAATACTTAACTTTGACCAAACAGCACAACAATCTTGCTCAGAAAGGTCCGCGAACGGTCCACGTGGATGGGATCGCCATTTTGAATTCGGCGGCCGGGCGAGTCTTGAACTGATTTCTATTTTCTATTTCAACTGTTCTCTTGACGTTCGTCTTGATAACTGGCTGTTGAGATAAACGTTAATGACAAAATGTTAAGTTCTGCTTCAGTCTATGGGTGCGGAAGTTGCTCATGACATAAATTTTCAGTAAAAAATTATCATCATTGCAGCCAGAATTAAGCTCGAAACTTTAGATAACCTTGTACGCAGAACATTTCATATTGTATATGGCTTTTTGTTATTTCTGGCCAACAATTAGCAGAAGGCACACAAACATCAAAGTAAAATACTTAACTTTGACCAGACAGCACAACAATCTTGCTCAGAAAGGTCCGCGAACGGTCCACGTGGATGGTTTTCTTTGGCATCGCCATTTTGAATTTGGCCGGGCGAGTCACCTTCATCGTGACAACTAGCTGTTCAGATAAACCTATATACAACGAAAAAAAAGGGTTCGGCTCAGCTACACTGTACTCCTTAAGGAAGGCCTACGGCCTTCCCGTAGATTAGTGTAAAGGCCTACAAGTAGGAACTAGCAGCGTGCGGGGGACCAAAACGCTCAGGGCAAACGGTCCCCCTACTGGGGTCGGACAAAGCAACCGCAGATTACGCATATAATCGCCGGAACCCACCTTTTAGTCAACGGCGAACTCCTTCTTCCTCGAACAATCTTCAATCTTGCCGAGCTTCGATCTTGCTGTCCACCTTCGATCGCCACCTAATTAAAGAAATTTTTTTTATCGTTGAGATTAGTTTTATAGGCGATAATTACCATATGATCATAGCAGATCACGTGGTATGATAATGTACGACAACATGCCGATCAACTCCGAACATCATCGTGAGCGATGTTACTATAAACGAATCGCTAAAAGCCTAGAAAAAAGTTGTCTTTTGAATTGTCGCTGTGTGCCGAATTCTTTGTATTTCTGGGGCCGGTTGTTCAAAAGGCGTTTAGCTTAAACGGCGGATAAGTTAAAAATGGAAAACAAAATTATCTATTTATTGGGCAATTGAGCTGAAATATTTCGATGTAAATAGTTTAATTTTCAATGGAAGTACATATTTAATGCATAAGATGCAGGTTCAGTCATCACAAGATCTACGAGAGCATTTTTAAATTTTGACTTATCCATCGTTTAAGCTAAACGCCGTACGAACAACCGGCTCCTGATGTCAAACAATCCTGTACTTTTTGGCATCATAAATATAAGCTCCTTTGTTTTGGAGACATACAACAGTTTTTTTATATTTTAGCCAAAACATATAGCAGCAATTACAGATTCACTAAGTTCATTCTCATCTTGATTCACAAATTTTTAAAGGACTTGAATCGATTCCATGCGGTCTACAATAGCTGGGCGAACGTCTTACACCTAAAGTCAGTCAAAGATTGTTGTATCTCAATTCTTTAGCTTCAGTGATAAACCACATGAAGAAAAACATCACACTTAACACAGAAAACAACACAGATCAGTATACCATGAGAAACATTAAAAGGCCTTTATGATCTCTTATAATAATTACCTTGGCAAACATTTTGCAAGAGAACTCTCACAAAGTCCAGTTAACTGATAACACTAAATGACATGCCTCCGAATAGCTTTTGTTCTGCTCCGGGAAGGTCATCGTTGGCAGTTCCTTGGCTAGCAATAATAGAACAAAATGATTAGGACTCCATATTCTGGATGGCGTTGGCCTTGCAGCACTTGTCCACAGGATGTAAATTGACAGTCATCTCGGGCAGTCATCTCGGGCAGTCATCTCAGGCAGTCATCTCAGGCAGTTATCTAAGGCAGTCATCTCGGGCAGTCATCTCGGGCAGTCATCTCAGGCAGTCATCTCAGGCAGTTATCTCAGGCAGTCATCTCAGGCAGTCATCTCAGGCAGTCATCTCAGGCATTCATCTCAGGCAGTCATCTCAGGCAGTCATCTAAGGCAGTCATCTCGGGCAGTCATCTCGGGCAATCATCTCAGACAGTCATCTCAGGCAATCATCTCAGGCAGTCATCTCAGGCAATCATCTCGGGCAGTCATCTCAGGCAGTCATCTCGGGAAATCATCTCGGGCAATCATCTCAGACAGTCATCTCAGGCAATCATCTCAGGCAGTCATCTCAGGCAATCATCTCGGGCAGTCATCTCAGGCAGTCATCTCGGGAAATCATCTCGGGCAGTCATCTCAGGCAGTCATCTCGGGCAATAATCATCTCGGCAGTCATCTCAGGCAGTCATCTCGGGAAATCATCTCAGGCAGTCATCTCGGGCAGTCATCTCAGGCAGTCATCTCGGGAAATCATCTCAGGCAGTCATCTCGGGCAATCATCTCGGGCAATCATCTCGGGCAGTGTTTAGTGGGACCCTACAATTATGCAAAGTAGAACACAATGGAACTGCAAACATGAAATATTGAAGATGATAGGAATCTGAAGTTTACTGAATGATGGAAGACTCACCGTCGAGAATTCCACAGGCAAGCTCTCGCCGACGAGCGAGATTTTCACGTCGTCCACTCGGGCTAAAGATATATTTGAATGTTCCGGTTAGTTTGAGTTTGGTTGTGTGGTCGGTTTGAGCCAGCATTCGTTGTCTCGTCCTGTTTGAGGTCGAAATTTACCGACCGTCGATGTGACCTCATCTCGCTGATGTGTGTCAACGAACGAGATAGAAAAGTCTTCCCAGTAAATTTCCAAGGGCGATTTACTAAGAGATTTACCACCGGCTATCAGTGCTGGTGGTGAAAGACTTAGAATTTTTTAGACTTATCACCTTATCCAGACTTTGAAATTAAATGAGAATTGGCAACTTATTTTTTTGACACTGCAAGAGCTTGTACCACCGCCTATGGACTGACCACTGTCCTAACCCAGTTGGCCTCATGCTGGTGATAAAAGACGAAAGTTTTTTATTTCATTTAATCCTTTCTTTGGAGACTTTGAAATTAAATAAGAATTTGACACTGCAAGAGCTTGAACCACCGCCTATACACTAAACACTCTCTTAACCCACTCGGCCACCGCTGCTGGTGGTGAAAGACGAAAGTTTTTTATTTCATTTAATCCTTTCCTTGGAGACTTTGAAATTAATTTGCAAATTGCTAACGCTGGGCATTCCATATTCTATCACTGTTTACTGTTTTTTCTGACCAAACGATTGGCAGAAGGGCCGGAGATTAACAGGGAAGCAAAATACTTAACTTTGGCTTGACAACACAGCAATCCTGCACAGGCGTGCTTGGTTTTCATCGGCATCGCCATTTTGAATTTGGTCGAGCAAGTCTCGAACTGATTTTTATTTCATCAGTATTCTCGTCACGTTCATCATAACAACTAGCTGTTGAGATAAACCTATATACAACGAAAAAGAATGGGCTGGGCTGAGCTACACTGCATTCTGTACTAAGGAAAGCCTATGGCCCTCGTGTGGATTAGTGCAAAGGCCTACAGTGGGAACAAGCAGCGTGCGGGGACCAAATGCCTCGATGCAACGGTCCCCCTTTGGGAAAAACGTAATAGAATTATTTGGGTAACATGCACTGGTAGCAACAATTTCGATATCACATTTTAATACCTGGCCAAAATCTTTAGAATTTCCCCCTAATCGTGCCAGACAAAAACCTGGTCAAGATATTTTATATCGACAAACAAACATGTTTCGTACATATTTCATAATTCCAGAAATGTTTATATAGATCAGTGGTAAGGGCGCAGCTGGAAGCCAGTGAAAGCTGGAATCTCTTACCCAGGCTATATATCCGCGAATACCGAAGACCTGAGATCAACTCAATCATTGTGGAATAAACTTAGCCCTCGCGACGTTCACATGGGCAGGTTTCGTTCACGTTCCCTACTTGGGTTGGAAAAGTTTACAAATTCTTTTCGAGGGTACACTGAATGGATCAATATTTGCTCAATTACAAGCATTCTCGACTTGAAAAATCGATGAGAAACTTCAACTGAATACGTTGAATTTATTGACGATATGCATGACCTGGGCGGAGCGCTAATAAAGAAATAAACTTTGTATTGCGAGTTTCGCGGACATCGTGCTGGGCAACAGTTGGCCACCCAAATGAGCAAAATTCAATCATCATTTAGTCACAATAAAAATCTACTTTGTAAGACAATAGACGTAATGCTGTGTGGCTATGACAACCCGCTTGCTCTTAATAAGCTCTCATAAAAGACTAATTACTGACATGATTTTGATTAAGTTAGATATTAATTCATTACTTACGGAATGAGAGGCGTTGGGAGAACTACACAAATGATCAGCAAAAGTGAGAGGATTTCGTCCCGTTTTTGTGAGAGCGAATTAACCAAATAAGGAAACTAGTAGTAATGTGAATTGTAAGGATAACAGGCAATATTTCGAAACATAAAGATTCCCCTGTAATTCTTCTGGGAACAGCGGGGCCTCATGAGTTGCTCAAACTCAAACAAACAGGTCATTATGCTGGACATAATAACTTTGATCACACTCAATCATTTCCAATGGGGAAGTCAACCAATGACAACCAGCTAACTATTCATACAGCTTTGTTCTTCATAATAAACATTAATTACAAGGCTGTAGATGACAAAGTGACAAACGCTGCTCCCTCTTTTTGAGCTAAAATTATCCCTTGGAAAAGTTCACGGTGTTTAATTGGAGTCAAAGTTTACGCTATCAGAGTGACTTGTGTATTTATCCGTAAATCCGACAGCTCATTTCATAATATACACATCACTGCATGAAGCGAACAGCTTCGTGGTCTATTATGGAATCAAACAGGAATACACATCTCATAGGTGTGAGAAAAAGTACGGCGACGAAGAGCGAACACAACGACACATCAGTCCAGGTTATGGGGCAAACTTCAGGCAGTGCCTTCACAATTGACAGGATCTTGGGGAAAAGCAGCGCCGCCGTATTTAGCCAGGAAAATGAAAGAAAAAGTCTGAATTTCGCATATAAAGGTAAACTCATAAACAGCTAATCTGTTAATCTCATATTGAGCATTAACATTAAACATTAAGCGCTAGCATTAGCAATTCCAATGTAATTAATTGTGGTTTACGAATAAAAGTGGCCGATAAATCAATAACATGTTCAAAACGCAATCCGATTACACACATATACATAGTGCTTATGTGTCTCATTTTGTGAACAAACACGTTGACAATAGCATGCAGTCCGTGTCTGAACCAACGAATAACAAAGCTGCGATAAAATTATTTAGTTCACCCAAAAACTGGTGATACCAATCCTGTAATCACGCGGTTCTTAAGTCAAAAATTATGGGTGAAAGAGCTAGATTATATATAGAAAAATACGAGTAACATTATATTATACACGTATATACAGTCATCTTTATGTTAATAATTCTATTCACAAATTAAATTAAATCCTAGTTGTTTGCTCACGAGAATGGACGCGTAGGTTAAAGGGTAGTTTCCTCCGCTATGTCAATGCAAGTTACTCAAACTCGGTAGCGGCATGCATGCAGACAATTGTACTCATTCTATTTTAAGTCAGCTCGTTCCATGAGATGTAAATACTCCAGATAAAAGATGTTTATACAACTTATTAAGAGGGTTTATAAGTTTGCAAAGTATGTTTGAGAGCGGCATTTCCTGTAAATGTGGGAAATATTTTATTATTGAGAGTTCGAAATGTTTTCGGCAAACTGAATTGATAGAAACGATTCATAAGAGCGAAGAGCGGTCAGAACTCGTGTCAGGAAGGGGTGAAAAATGGGTGAAACTTTAAGACAAGTTGAGAAAGGTTTTAAGACTGAATGAAGGAATGAACAGTAAGCCTCGCTCTGATTCATCAGTCGAAATCGAACCACTTTTGCAAATGCATGCATTACTATCCTTCTTCATATCAACCATCTTTTGAAAAAGAATTATTGTAATCCATGTAATATTTCTTTCAATTTTAAAATACACATGCACTTATGTGATAATTAGTTTCTTTTTGTGAATGTGTCAAAGCTTGTCACCGAGGAATCTCTCACGCATGTTATGGACGGATGAACTCGCAAAGGATGTTTTTCATATACGATCTAGGTTAGCTGTTCACAAAATCAATATAACTGCCCTCTTTAATTTTGCGCGCTGCAAGGAACCATAAACACACGCTACTGAACTATTGAATTAAATCATTGCCAACTAATAATTAGACAGAATAATCTAAACAATATGTTGACCAAGTGGTTGTCTTTATTCAGACGTTCAAATGAAAGACGATTGCTCAACAAAGAGTCAGGAATCGGGAGAAGATTTATCTGACGAGGAAGACGCTCACAAGGAGGACGGAAAAAAGACGCGAAAATTACGACGGAGTCGCACCACATTCACGACGTTTCAACTTCATCAACTGGAAAGGGCGTTTGAAAAAACGCAATACCCGGATGTCTTCACGCGGGAAGAATTGGCAGTAAGGTTGGACCTCAGCGAAGCCAGAGTTCAGGTGAGGTGAATAGAAACTTGCCTATCTAACCGTCACATATTTAACTCTTATTGATCCAATGTTTTTACAGGGGAGAACCTAAACGAAACTTGCTTTACACCAATACAGGTTTTACCCCTTGGCACCAAATATATACGGTCTATACTTAAAGCGAGTATAGAGGAAACTTGAAATACATGCAATTTGGCGATCCCTTCGAAATTAAATCTTGCTTAGAACTAAATACGTTTAATTGATGCATGAAAAATACTTGCATGTGCACCTGCGGTAATCAAAAGTTCATATTCTTAATATCAATTAAACTTTGCGCGCTGATCTATTAACGAAAGCTTTTAGAAACAAGTCAATTGTGTTTGCATGCTAACGAACTTTGCGCACGTCTCATTTGAAAAGCATACACCTGTCAAAAAAGACTAAAGCGTTGTTAAATAAGACACGTTCATTGTTAAATACAATTTGCCCGCAAATTAAAAGATCAAAGTCGGTAATAAATCTGCAAGCAGAAAGCAATATTCCGTTTAAATGAACTGCCTGAAAAGGGTCTTTGATGTATGGACAACAGCATTTAACCGCGGATAATTTGCTACATCGCCTTTGCAGCCTACTCCACAAGCAATGATTTTGTATAGTGAGATGCAGGTTACGACAAAACTCAGGCTGGAAGTAGACTGTGTTGAAACACTGGGAGCCGAATATAGCAACGCGCGTACATTATCCATTATAACAAATATGATGAAAAATAAAATATGCCGCATATCATCAAGGAAGTATAATTTCAATAATAAAGAATCTAAAATTTTTAAGAATGTCTTGTGAAATATTTTTTAACTATTTTGTTCGAGTATTTGAATGTTCTCGAATCTTTTTGGGCAGTATATTCAACGACATAATTGGATCGTATAAGAAATCACCGTGGCACTTGGGAGTTAGTGATTTGCGTAAAAACTTATACGTTTGAATTGAATATTATGCATTTAAAAATAGATTATGAAAAAGCGAGCAGTATATATTTAATGAGATAAAGCTAATCGATTTAACGTATTGAATATTGGATTGCCAGGAAAAAAACATGACAATAGCAAATGGTTTTAACTGCAATCAGATCCGTCAGCATCTTTCTTTTACATAAATACTGTGAAGTGTGAACCTAATTCATTTTCCTATCTTAAGGTTTGGTTTCAAAACCGTAGAGCAAAATGGCGCAAGAGAGAGAAGGCGATGGGCCGTGAGAGTCCTACTATACCCCCAGGAAAACCTCTATTAACCCCAACATCTCCTGCATACTCGCATCTATCCTACCACGGTCCAGCTTATGAGCAGCGGTATGAACATTTTACTTTTCCCCGGTACGGAACTTTGGCCTACATTAGTACTACGAACATACCACCCGGGTACTTTCGTCCGGGGTTGCCAATGATATCGGGATACCCGGTACCAGGCGCATATCATGCAATACCCGATACGATATTAACAACTAGGGACAGTTTGGACGACTTAAGGCTTAAAGCCAGAGTCCACAGCGCAGCGATGGGAAAAATCATAGAAACTGACAGACGATAATCTCCATGCATGCTTGCTATATACCCCGTGTAATGTACTGATGAATTAAGCTGTTCTGTTATATTAAAAAGTAAATTATAACCTAAATTTAGTTTGTGTAATGATATCAAGATTATATTCAAACAGCGAATTCGAAATCACGGTGTAATTTCTCGCAGTCAATGACTTTTTTATGGTAAACAAACTACACACTTGAAAAAGCAGTCGTGTTTGGATTTGGGCTGTCTTTATTTCTTACTTTAGTTTACTGATAAGGTTTGTTTCCATGTATGAAAATAAGTAAATATTTCAATCGAAAACCAGACATTTACTGATGACATTTACGTTCAAATTATATGCTTTACGAATATGAAGGTTTTACTCCAGTGATGCAAATATTACAACCGAAAAAAGCACCAATTTTCCGTTAATCATTATTGCGTAAAGCTCGCAACACCATTAAGTCGTTAACCGTTATGATTGTGTAATTCAACACTTGTCATTCTTGCGAAAGAAATAATTATCTTTGTAGTTTCAGCAAGGGTCCATCATGCAATATATTGATATATCTATCCCGTTTATTATTATGCAACACTGTATATTTCTTTTGATTTGCAACAGAGTCAATGTTGTTTGTGATTCACGACCACAGAAATAGCTACCAGCAGTTGCAGGCTAAAATTTTACGCAATTCCAATTTAACAAAACTTTTTAAGGAAATGAGTGAGGCAAGTTCGTGCATTCATACATGGTCACCTCGATATGAACATAAACTGAAAATGATTTCATTGCGAAATACTTTGGAATATAGCATTGTAAATGAACAATATCAAACGTCTATTATCTTTACAATGATCTTATTAGCAGATCCTTGAATATTGCATGCTGGCTCTTGGGGCCGATAATTATAACTCATGCAAGTCAATGGTCGTATATACTAACGATAAAATACAATAATTGCCAAGAAACGCATTCGAATTCATAACATTGAACCAACTTAATGCTGTAAAGAGTCGTAGCTTTTACTAGACTTCTAGGAAGAACAACGTGGAAGAGATTGAGCTACATCCATTAAACAAAGAAATTCAGAATTGATTTACGCAGCCTCAGAGCCAATATCGGTGATTATAACTGCACTAGTTATACCGTATCGGGGATTTGGAGGAACACTTTACTTTGAAGTTTATGCATGCTGCAGCGTGATTGGGGTCACCTCAAGTGGTTGGACTTTAGCCGCTTTGGAGTGGCTCATTCAACAGGAAAATGTAATTAGCTGAACAAGTCGCATTTACGCCATAATATTGTGTTCTGGCATATCATTTACTGTTCTGCAAATCTAGTCCGTTCCTTTGAAAGGCATTTCCACAATATTACTTGCATGATATCCGAATTAAATTTTGATAAATTTCACGAGTAACAGATCAGGTATTCCAAGTATATTATAGTGTTTGTGTGTGCCATTTATGCCTATATTTATATCGAGTAACAATAGAGCCGCCATTGGATATAAAGCATGTTAACTTAACGCAAATGTGTAGACTTTTTCAAATCAAAGTTTTCGTGAAGATTGCTTATGGTAAATTTGTTTTTCCAGAAGTCATTTCTGATTTCTGGGTGAACAGACGTTTTATGATACGGACGATATGAACAGACGTTAAATTAATACTGTATAATTCAAGTCGGTGTATATTCAACACTAACAGCTTTCTTATAGAATATACTTCTATGAAATTAAAACTGATGACTTATAGCTTGCCAACATAAGATTCACAAAGAGTAATGTCGTTTTATTAGTGATAATTACTGCTTCCTTGACGTACATGACTTAAGAGTGCTTCTATTTGGAAGAATAAAGAAGTGTTTTTTACGAAGACCTTGGACGACTGGCGACACCGCAAGACTTTCATTCTTAAAACTTAACTTACGACAGTACAACAAGACTTACAATTCAAGTAATTAATGATAATTACTCAACACGAATGAATTTATAAACTATGTACCTAAGAAACTAGCATGCAACAACAATTTAGGAATAGTTTACCGAAGAATACCACCTACAATGCATGGAGAAACACGTCTGAGATGTTTTTTAAACGGTTCAGACAAAAACGTCAGCAACTCACTGTAAAAACTTACGTTAACATTGGACCTCATGCTGAAATTACGTCTGCCTATATATCCATGCTTTTTTTCGCTCTAATTACTTTCAATGGAAGACCTAATTCGCTCTAATGGAAGACTGTCTTCCTCGTATAGGCGCGGTCACTGTTTCTGACGTATTTACCAGCCTTGTTTACATTTTGGTTTCTAAGGGTGTCTGGAACGGGGATTTAGGTACCATTGAAGGTGACAGTTAAAAAAATTATTAAAATATTCCTCCACCCCACTTTCCATGTTAATTGTATCAATTCTTATAATTACCGTCACACAATAGGATACGGAAATCCTGTTTTCCTAAGAATTCGAGTGAATGGGATGTGATTCCCGAAGTTACATGAGTTTAACCACAAGTTTCCCCCAATATAGCTTCTTGTTATGGAAAATCGCCTTATGTACGCCTGATTCTATTAAAAAAGACGGGAGGGGGGGAGATGGGTAGAGATCGCTTCGATAACCTCCCAATTTCCCCATTACCTCTCCTTAATTTGCACAAAAATTAGCACGAGACAGACGAAATAGTTCGTTAGAACATTGTCCATATCACAGCAGAGTCTGTTCCTACAAAACCAAACTTTATATATTGAACTCTCAAGTTTGGTCAGAATGATTTACGCCTACATTTGCCTATATGAAAGTCACTAATGAATTCCTCAACGAGACCACGTAAATAACAGAGGTACCAGTACGTACTCGAACTGTTGGAAGTTTTAACTGTCTCCAGATAAGTCATTATTACTAGGAGCACACCGTTAAAAATGTTAAAAATACACGGTGTAAGCTCTTAGCTTGTTTCATCGATCTTTCCATTCACTCTGACAAAAAACAGGATGGTGGGGCAAGCCGCTTGAAATTCAATATACATGAAGTAATATAATGCATGTGGGTGTCTCTGGTGTGTATGGGCGTAATAAATAGTTCACAATATACCATAGAATGTCGTGGTTTGTGTTTGAACTGCCTAAAAATGATATCACGACAAGTGTGATGACAACTGACAAGTGTAGGTTCTATTCAGTAGTTTTGTATAGGCCTAACCGCATGTAGCTCTTTTGCAAGGATGTAAATATAGAATATATTCATGATGGTAACAGCTATATGAATGCCCAGTTCAAAAAGCATTCTTAACTCAGAGGCGTCGCAAGCTTGTCATGGCCTATATCTTTAAGTAAACACCCCCACAAATGAAAACACAGCTTTGCTATTAGCGTACGTTCCTAGGCGTAGAGAGGTTTCTAAAATACTATATTCGACTGTTCACTAAACTTTGATGGTTCCTATTTATAGGCATGCACCTATATATACACGTAAATACATTAATATGTAACGGCATTATTTGACTGTAACCTTAGAGGGATTATTTATTATAACATTTTACTGAAGAATCAAAGCTTTCCTAATGTTTCATTACTCAAGGGCTACCTATAAATGTGGGAACTAGTGTTTTGGTTTATTCAATTAGAACAGTGCCCTTGATAAACCCCATTAATTTAAACCTACTTAATGAAGTGATTAAGTTTAATGCATTACTCATGTTGAAGAGATGAGTCGCCATAACAAAGTTTTGTAAATAGAACTGAAATGATGACACAGCAATTTGAGCCTAGAAACCTGTTGTTCGGAGGAGAATTTCTGCCCTTGAATGTTCACAGTAAGCTCACATATCATTCTTCTGTTAGTTCAGTCCTAACAAAAGATTTGGAGTTAGCCTAGATCGTTGAGCCTATTGACGTATAAATCCATGGCTAGACGTAAGAAGATTAGAGTGATCAATTAGGACTCTAATTCAGTGAGTCCCTGAGTTAGAGTTCTGAGTTAGAGTTCTAAGTTAGCTTCTATACAAGATGCAACATATAGACTACACATGCAAGGAAACACAACAAGCTGAGATGCCATAATAATACTGTACAACGAATTACAACCGCAAAATGTACGTTGAAAACATGATTATATATAATGAAATCATACGCTAACTTTATAGAGGCACCTGTCAGTCCGTAGAGGCGTATTTTCACCATGGTTAATTAGCGTATAGTTCCGTGTGGGTTTCCCCAGGTGAAAGGCGTTCTTTGAAATTACAACGTTTACGCCGGAAATCTGCTGTTGTCGCAAGTAGCCATGGAGATTGAAACAAAAAGTGACTTTGCGAGTTTTGGAAGGGGCGTTTTGGTACATCGTATTACCGCATGCAAATGTAAAGTGATTTACCACGTTTGACTTTAACGAGAAACATAGGTTCTCATTCTAAAACATTTACCTTTTGGTATATTTCTAGACTTAACAATGGTATGGTTATCGTACACCACCTCTGATCATCAATGATATTGAGGCACCGGGGTTAGTAAAGAACCTCTATATGCAGCACTGAGCTACGTTGTTGGTATACATGTAGTACTGATAGTATAGTTGCCTGTTGCCTTATGGTATGGCTAAATGACAGAGAGTAAAAGACTAAAACTCTATAAAAGCAGTTGATGAAGAGCAAAACGCCTTTTGAATCAATAATCAGATGTATGAAAGGAAAAAAAAACTTATTTCGAAATCACCTGAGTCATATGATACTCTTGTGATCTCACATGAAGTGAATTGTCGAGCATAGTCTTTGATTGATCTTCCTAAAGCTGCAGAAAGTATCACTCCTTTTAATGTCATTGCACCGGGAAATAATTTCTATGTGTTTGAACCCGGAGCCTTGATCCTTCAGTATTGTAGACACCGTGATACAGTATCATGACATAATGTCAATACCACATCTTCAATTGAATAATCAAAATTATACTCAAATTGGTCACATATATGGGAATATTGATCTCGGCTTATTGATGTGTCTTATAGATTAGCAGTTATCATATCGCGAGAGACTTGTACTTCTATCTTTCCTTAACGAAACGTTAATTTCTGGCTTGATTAAGCAGTTAATTCATGTTTTCAAACTTAGTTCTGAATTGGTAGCTGTGAGCTCTACATACGAACCCAATATACGTGCAGAATATTGCAATCAATTATAATTTTACAGGAATTGGCACTTCAGTTATATATCGGAGCAAGATAGTTGGATATCAAGGACAATTATTTTATGATATCCTATTAAACCAGATATTACAAACAAATTTTCGTGTTATACAACAACTTTATCTCTTAGTACATTAAAACGGTCAATGTAGCTACTTATCTTTACGCGATGGATAGGCATAAACTTAACTTTAGCTACTAAAAGAAAACAAGTTTACAAGCGGTAAAACAAGTTGATTGTCTCAAAGAAAACACAAAGAGAAACTATATTGCATGTCGTACACCATCAAACATTTTGAATTAAAGTTATATTGATCCAACAGAATTCCAACGGTCAACGAATATGTAATTACAGTTAGCCTTACACAATGTTATACCCGGTGACCTACAAAGTTTGCAAAATTGCTTGTCATATAATTAATTAGGCAAACTACAAGTACAGCCTTTGGGGCAAATATACTGGAGATAAAGGATGTTTTGTACTCAACGACCTTTGCAGAACGAAAAGGAAATTACGACATGGCAACGATTACGTTAATTTATTCCAATGTTATCATATTTAAGGCGTCGACCAGGAAGAAGTTGAATCATAACTGAGTAAGTGGGCAACGTGTTTACGATTCAAGTTGCTTTGTTTAAGATTCAAAGATACAATAACAGGAAAGAGAATTGAAGAAGTAATTTGTATTACAACATGAAGAGAGATGAAAGTGGCAGTATCTCAAAACAGAATCACTCCATCGAAGCCATTCTAGGGATGATTCCAACAAAAAAATCACCGACAAAAATGAGAAAGTCTTTTATTTCATATCGGGAAAGGAATGCTGGTAAGAATGTTATATTAATTTTACATCATTGGGTATAAATTGAGTGGCGTTAATAATCCCCATCAAATTTGTTAACGTTAAATCATTAGCTAGAGATGACTCTTCAAATCTCATGGAAAGAACTGTGCCCAAAATATGTTCTTCTAAGTTTGTTTTGTATTGTAAAAAATCACGAGACAATAGTAGACATTTACATCAACATTCTATAAAGAATCGGCTTTCCATAAAAAATAGGCATTTGTTATGACTGAACTACCCAGAATGCCAATGAATTTTCACTTCTTCGAATAAAGATTTTTCAATTCGTAAGGAAAGAGTATGAGGAAAGCTAGCACTCAACTATAGAAGATGAACAGTTCACGAAGGACATTATCTGGAAGAGTCAGAGACAAACGAATGTTGTCTTTCACAGAATGTTTAGACACAATCATGACATGCAATCTATTATAATAAACATCGTTATTTTAACAATGATGCCAAGTTTGAGAGTGTATCAGGTTCAGATACATTTTTTAATGTGTGTGGTGTTGGTATAATCTAATTTTCTGCTCAATTGCCATTAGTAGTGTTTATTTACAATGTCCAGTAAATTCTCGACCTTAATCTTATACATCGGTTGTATTCGATATAAATATTTAACTGAAATTGAAACCTAAATATTATTGTCCTCCTTTCAATTTGGTTCTTACTTCTCAAATATAATCACAACGAAACTAAAATGAGTACAACTTCGCGAAAAATGGAGAGAAACTAAATCAGAAGTCAGGATTGTTTGTGAAAAGCTGTGTAAAATGAATAAAGGGAATCCTCTGCTGGCTCTGCACACGATTAAACAGGATCGTCTCTGCTCTTTTCTCAGGTATGAATGCGGTAAAAGGCAGACGAAGTAGACGAAGTAGAACCGCGTTTACAGCAACACAACTACAAGAACTCGAACAGGCTTTTGAATCGTGTCACTATCCTGGGATTGAGATGAGAGAGGAGCTGGCTGAGAAGATAAATCTACCAGAAGCCAGAGTTCAGGTATATATGGCTTAATTTTTTGAAAGAATTTCGTTACTCACAATTCCGCACAGCATGATTCGGTTCATAAAAGTGAAAAATTAACCAGCTGTTATAGAAGTGAAAAAACAATTCACCGGCTTTATATCATAATGAAGATCTTGTATTTCGAGGAAAACATTAGATACAACATAATTATTTTGCGAGTTATAACTTTATCATCTTGCCGTTTGCTGTTATCAGTTGTAAACATAGCTGTAAATTTATCAACATTGTAAACCCACGCACTTTGCTATAATGACTAAAAGCTATAATACTTGATGCTCGTTCGTTGCAAAAATACGAGATAGAATGATATAGATATGATTTTAAGCCATATTTTTGTGCTTGTTTTTGAGAACTAGCATTGTAGCAGTGACTCAACGTCTTTTGAAATTAAAAATGTTCAACGCTATGTCTTTTCATTACTTCACAGCTACTTTTAGATTATATATTGTAATTTTATATAATAAGAAAATAATTATTTCCTGTGTTTGGTTTGTTCTAGAAGAGTTTTATAGATATTTACAGCAACTGTTACACGCTGTATGAGTTTCTAATGAATACATCGGCCCACAACAGCCCACGTAAATTAATGCATAACATCTCTCCATCGCGCTGAAATGAGCAGGATGGAAAAAAAACGTAATCTTAAGTGTGGGCATGAAGTATTTATCTTAACAATGTACATGCACGGACATGCAGCCCTTGACTCTAGTGATGAACAGAACTCAGCGTAGTTATTCCATTTGTAGGTGTATAATATACAATTAGTATACTTCGTGAGTAGTGAATACGAGCTTTTAGTTGAGCAAGCCTGGATATAATCCTATTGAAGATTCATCCCAAGATGACTCGTTGTTGCGTATGAAACTCATGCCTGAATACAAGTCTGACGGCATAAATATTCTTAGATATAATGTATATCCACCGTTATAATGTATTGTATTCAGAATTATATAGAACAAGCTGGTACTAGGACCTAGGTCTTCTTCGTCCTTTTTGGCAAAAATACAAACATAACGAGCTTCTCAAGTTTTAAGAGCCAAAGGTTAACACT
The DNA here is from genome assembly GCF_004324835.1 of Dendronephthya gigantea. Taxonomy (NCBI): domain Eukaryota; kingdom Metazoa; phylum Cnidaria; class Anthozoa; order Malacalcyonacea; family Nephtheidae; genus Dendronephthya; species Dendronephthya gigantea. The sequence goes on along the minus strand of NW_021163251.1, from coordinate 200,942 downwards.
CCGTATTTTCTTATATCGATATAGGTTTGGTTTCAAAATCGTCGGGCGAAACTGAAACGTATTGGGCAAGTGCAGACGACATTGACAGACGATAGTCATAACATGTCTGACAACGACACAGTCATCACTCATTGTGGCGGTTATGAAGAAGGCTTTGAAGAACATAAAATTGATCGAGCTCATTCTTCATTTACAAGATACATAGCATTAGGTAACGACAGTAGAGATTCAGTATCCCATCCATACGCCTGTGTACCTGTTTTAGTATACAGTCCGAAAATACGCCACGATCCTTACGTTTAAAGATGGTATAGAGAGTAAAATATTCATCCTATCTCTATTTTAACAACAACATTCAAACAAGAAGTAGCTATGGCTAATAGCAATGAAACATTCTATCAGTTTATGTAATACTGAGTTTTATCGCAGTAAACTCCTGTGCTCTATTGATAAAAGCATATTATATTTCTACGTGGAACCTGCTCGCAATTTTAAAAGCTGGTTTACATGGATGTAAAAATACGTGAACACTATTTAAACTGCCTTCAGGACGATAGAAGTTAAAACATTGAACGCATGTAAGTATATTGTAAATATATTGTAAATAGCATCTTTCAAAGATTGTAAATTGTATATATTTTAGAAGTACTAGCGTTTGTCTACGGTATTTTGTATCATTTTCTAACAAGATTAAGATTCGTCTATGTCCTGCAAATCAGTCTCGCACACTCGACAAAGCATACACAATAATATATTTTAGTCATAATTCTAGAGAGCAAATCTACGTGAGAAATCTTATCGCTTTTCATTTGTCCTCATTGATATCCATGAAGGAAAACGTCAACATCTTGAAAAAAACTTATCATAAATCTATAATTTTAAAATAATTTTTAACTACCATCAATTTTATCACACATGCACATGCACTTTGTTTAAACGTCCGCATAGCCCATGATATGTGGTTTTATAAACGGTCCAACATTTTTAGCATCAAAAGCTTCACATTTGACAGACTTAAAACCAGCCTTTCTAATAGAGCTTTCCGTATCACGCATCAAATTACACCCATCGCCGAAATAAAACCACCAAGGCTGATTCCACTTTTGAAGTGTCAGCAGGAATCCTTCACCTATAGAACAAAACCATTTCAATGGAACCATCTCAACTCCATAACAGGAAAGCCCACCGGTCGTTTCTCAGATGAGCAAGGCCGTCAGAAAACATTAGAGAATGACAAAGTTAAGAGAAATTTAAAAACGTTACGGTGAAGGACATACCTTTTACATGCTCTAGAAAATAAAATCTTCCTCCCTGAAGAAAAAAAGATGAAGCCGTATGAAGAATTTCACGAGAATGTTTGCGAAGACCTACACTGTGTACTTACAGGTTTTAAAACTCGAATGATTTCCTTCAAAGATTGTTCCACCGAGTTTACAGAGCACAAGACTAATGAACAGACGACCACAGACATAGAATGGTCAGCTATTTTTCTCATATCCTCAGCTGAGCCTACGATATACTCTTTCAATTGAACGTGAGGATAAAACTTCTTTGTGTGCTGAAGATAGTAATTCATGTAGCGATTAGGATCCACGGCAATGATTGTGCACCCACGTGGGTAAAACGCAAAATTCGCTCCAGTCCCAGCACCAACTTCGAGCACCTCGCCTTCCACTTCTTCCAAATGTTTTTCCATCGTTTCGAAAAGCTTTTTCTTCTTAAATCCAACTTCTCGATTATAAATTTTGGTGAAGAAATACATAATGACGGCAAAAACCGGCTTCATCATTGCAGCCACAATCTGCTTCATTAGTTTTCTTGTCGCAAAAACGACAATTATGATTAGTGCACACCACAGCAAGGTAGAGTAGGACAGCATGTTTGGAGAGAATATTGTTCAAGCTGTAATCACAGGATTAGAGGGTCTGAATGATACAAATTATTTTCTGTCATCGCGGCCAATTCTTACAATACCTTTGGGAATCCCATTAGAACGACCCGGGAGAAGATTTCATAACATATCCAACCACCCATGTAGTTAGAATACATTTAGCCCTCGCAGTCCGCAGTTTTTAAGATAATCCAAGTGAAATCAGAGATCACGTATATATTTCTTGCCTTGGAACAGGCCCAGATGCATTGGAATTGCGGTAAAGCAATCGCATTGGAAGAGAAAAGATTGATATGTTTTTTTGTATTGTTGCCTAACGATAAAAGGAAAGGTCAACGATTCATGAGACTGCTAACTCACAGAAGAGGGCCTTTTGAATGGAAAGCTATCTATTTAAGGAATAGGACTCTCGGTAATTGCTTCCTATATCATATGTCAACCGCTAAGACACAGCTAAAGATCTCATTCAGTTAGGATAAACGAGTAACTGTCGTGAGATACAAACAACGTAGTCTGGTCATTCAATATACAATTATGTTAAAAAACTTGCCGTTATCACTAGTGCTGCTGTCGAGTGTTGTTTATCTTGTATGCGTTAGCGCACAACAACGAATCAAAAAATGTCCTCAAAACTGTAAGTGTTATAGATCTAATGCTGCGAAAGGTTTGGACGTCGACTGTAGCAACCAAAGGCTCACTGATCTGCCATCGTTGCAGAAGAATATAGTAACCCTGTGAGTATTATTTACCTTGTTTTATGACGTTTATTGAATGTGCAGTCAGCGATATAACCAGCGTTGTCTCAAGCTATCGTCGACGTTTAACAGAGTATTGAATTTCAATGTTGTGAAGTTCCTGTTGAATGTAACATTGTCTGGTGTATCATCCAGAGTTGTTACTGGTGTTTGTGTTAGAGCACTTAGAGGGCTTATGCAAATCCTGCAATGCTTAGACTTCCCCTATGGCATGTGTAGGGCATTGTATTTTCGCCAAGCAACCAATAGCAATTCATACGAATGAAAATATATTCATATTCACATAGTTCATGACTATTCATGGGGATTTAACCCATATCATGTCATCAATCTACAAAGTAAACTCAGCGTTGTCTCAATGACAATGGTTTGCATGTGTTGGGCGAGATTTATTTCGTATTTGAAATCCAGTTTATACTCAAGATACACACGCAATCCATCAAAAAGAACTGTCTGAAGAAATCCAGACATAGAAACAAAAATGCAATTCACGGATTACGATAATGAAACTCAGATGTGATGAAGACTCAATCCATTCACATTTTGGTTAACGAGAGTAATAAAAAGCAGTAGTTACAAACTTACAATGGCTCAATAATCCCCACGTGAAATTTAATCCTTCATGTACAAGGAATATTAATTATATTATCCTTTCTTAATCCCACACAAGCTCCATTATCCTCTCTTTGGATTTTGCCTGCATGCCAATATTATCTTAGATTTAAATAATCCTGCATTTTTCATCAATCGAACTACCGGAAATGGCGTGTTTGTGGAGTTGAGATCCGGATGACGGCGAAACTGGTTTCCATGCGTACAGGAGTGCCATTATCGCACCCGAAATTTGCCATTTTCTTTCATTTTGTTGTATAGTACTCTTTTAGTGCATAGCATCCCATAGTACTGTATATTAGTGCGCATTCTCTATAGTGTTATATGGCACAGCCACTGTATCTCTATGGTAATGTAATAAAAAGAAAGTAGCTAGTATATGTGCTCTATAGCTAGTGTTTTATAGTGCTATATTAGTGTTGCAAAAGTAGTGCATATATTGTCGTATGTACTGAAGAATAACATGATATATGGTTATATGCAGAGTAATGTCAGACAATCAAATGGTCCAGCTCTTACCGAGAAGTTTCACTCGGACGAAAAGGATTCAAAATATGTAAGTTCATCATCCTACTTTCAGTTCAGCACCCGTAAATTAAAAAAATAATACAAGTCTTCGTTTAAAACATATTTTCTCCAGATATTTATACAGGAACCGTATCTGGAGAGTTCACTGGGAGGCATTTCAAGGACTTAGGACCTTGCAAATTCTGTAAGTAATGTGTAGTTATGAATAAAGAACAGTTTCACTTCATGAAGATCCTCCTAGCTTTTATAGTTCGTTGAGTACTTGTTTTATGAACTATTCGAAAAATAGAGTGTAAAAATTTCCAATATAAACTGAAGTTATAGCATTATCTACCATCCAGGTCGTTGTTTGGTAATCAAATAACAGAACTCAACAATGGCACATTTAAAGATCTTTCGTCTTTGAAAAAAATGTAAGTCACATGATAATGCAACTCCAAACAGATATTTAAGAAAATGAAGAATAACTTTACTGCATATAGCTACTGTGTATTAGTTCAGAGATTACGTCAATTACGAAGCAACGGGGCTGAGTTGAAGCCATGTTTACTGAATAATCTCTTTTTTTCATAGATATCTTTACCAAAATAAAATCCGAAGTCTGAACACGCAAACATTTGTAGGCCTTTCATCCTTAGAGTTTTTGTAAGTATAGCTAGTATTTCGGCCGTAAAATGCACGCTCCGTTTGTATCGCAGGTCACCATACAGATCTCTTTCTAGATCACTACGAGATAACGACATTCAATACATTGAACCAGGAACATTTGCCCCACTCGTAAAACTAGAGTCATTGTAAGTGAAAATCATGCAGCAAATGCAATGTTTATGTACAGGATTATTGCATGCATGTTTAAGATTAACCTTAGAATGTAACCATGTCTCTTTTAAGATTCCTCTTCCGGAATAACTTAACGAAATTGACAAATGGTATGTTCCAGGGGCTATCATCCCTACGAACGTTGTAAGTGTGCAACGAACTTTGTAAAATTTCAAATGTATGCATGCAACCGTTCTTATAGAAAATGAAAATAAAGGTCCAGCACGTTAAGGAGTGTTGAATGATCTTAGGAATCTTGGAACTAACGTTTCGTCTCTATTTTGTCCCAGGATAATAGGTTTTAATCGAATAAGCGAGATTGAGAATGAAGCATTCCAAGGTCTTTCAGGTCTCACAGAATTGTAAGTCTGTTATTTTTATACGGCAAGCATCTGTGTTTTTCGTACATTATTCTTAAAAATGACCGTCGTACTACATTGTCAATGGTTACAGATATTTAGATAACAACAAGCTTGAAAGAGTGACATCGAGGATGTTTGCTGATTTAGTATCTTTGCGGAAACTGTAAGTCGCGATTTGACACATATGCCAAGTAAGACGTGATGGAGTTAACTACAGCGCATATTACTTTTTATTTGCAGTCATATTTACCACAACGACATCAAGACAATCGACCCTGGTTCTTTCTTCCGCCTTCAAGAGCTTAACCTTATGTATACCACGAAAATTCGTTTTGATAAATTTCACCAACACTTTATAAGCGCGTATGTAATGCCTAATGCGTATCCGGCGTTAACAATTGATTTTCATGTATCTGTCGTTTTCTAGATCTGCGCACAATAATAGGTTGAATCTTATTACGCGAGGAACGCTTGCTGGCCTCAGAGCGGTGCGAGTTTTGTGAGTAATTGTAAAATAATTCAGTGTTAAATAATATCGCAGTCTGAAGGTGAAAACGTGAAGATTTGATGCTGTATACAGTTAGATTAATCTATCATCGATCCATCAAATATTTCACAACATTTTTACAGAGAATTTCAAGCCAACGAAATCGCACATATTGACTCAAAAAGTTTCTTAGATTTACGAGATTTGCGGACGCTGTAAGTTGAATTCCTTAGATTGATCAATCTCATAACTGACAGCATGATGACATTTATTTCGATACAACTTGGTCTATTGATATTTTTACCCATGTAGGTATCTTTACAGAAACAATATTAGTATTATCCTGAAGGATGCATTCCTTGGCTTAGAAAATCTGGTTGACCTGTAAGCAAACTTATCACTATATAATAACCATGTTTTTTTCACTTAAAAGTCTGAATACATGCATGAATATACATAATAGCGTTGCTATAAAAAAATTATGAACTCTATATTTGCGGTCTATGAATTAATGACTGAATGTAGTTATATAGGTTTTTTAAAAAAAAAACCCAAAGAAACTTCAAACGTCGAGGTTGCTTTCTGCACTTTCGAAGTCTTTACATTTTAAAATATCCCATAGGCATTTAGGCTTGAACATGATTTCAGAAATTGAGGACAACGCTTTTCAAGAATTAAAGAAACTAACAACACTGTAAGTGCATATAAAGTCTTCCTACACCTGGGTATATATTACTGAACGCTAATGGATTGAAAGGAAAAACTTCTTTCTCAGATATTTAGATTCCAATAGACTCACGCGAATTTCAAAAGGAACCCTGTCGGGACTTACATCCTTATTGGATTTGTATGTGTTCATATTTATATCCAGTTAACTAAGCTTGCCCAGTGGATTCTAGGGGGTGGATTGTGTTCTACATTGTTAATTCCTTTTGTTCTACATTGTTAATTCCTTTGGAAATTATTGCGCATGAGTACAGTATTTACGTACTATATAGGGGCAAAGATATGTGAATAACCCCTCCCCCTGTTATTAAAGTAGCCCCGTCGCTGTATTGCGCTTCAAATTCTTATTACATGCTACATTCAATTTCAGATATCTGTATTTTAATCAAATTACCTACGTGGCAAACAATGCTTTTGTTAGGAATCCTCTCCTGCGATTTATGTAAGTGAACTGAATATTAACTTTTCGCTTATAGTTGGAGGATTTTTTATAACTTAATATTCAAGACTATCCTATAATGCTTTTCTCTTTAGAGCCTGGGACTTGCCAATCTCGCTTAGAATCCAAGAAAGATATAGAAATATTACAGGAAACATGCTGTTCTGTGATTGTCATGCGATGTATTTCAAAAGATGGTTAACAAAGCACGCTGCAATGCAAGTTTCTTGCTATAACCCACCAGGACTGCGAGGAACGATGATAAAGACATTGACTAAGGAAGACCTGGAGAAGTGCCGTAGGTTTTCATGAAGCGACTCTACTCCTCGATTTTTAGAACAAGTGCATGTGAATTAGGAAGAAGCCTCAGTAGACTCTGCATAAGTGCTTATTAAAACTAAATCATTTGCGTCTATTATTCATTTTCAATGCTCGGAATTTTGGCTTAGACTTCAAAGACCCTCGCGATTTTAATTTGCGTTTTACTTTCCTCATAGTCATTGATATTAAAATCTAAAATTCTAACCTGTTTGAAATGCCATTTCCACCAAAATCTCTTAGATGATCCTGAAGTTAAAGTTGTACCCGCCAAAGCCACAGTTGGTGAAAATGGGTTGGTCTCTATACATTGTACTGGATCGCCTGCAGTGGAGTTTATCTGGTACAGGAATGGTTCAAGAATCGTAAACCAAGAAAATGCTCACGTCAGCTCGTTTGGCACGCTTCTGCTCAGAAATATCCAGCGGTCTGATGCAGGAACGTATATCTGCGCTGCAAAAAATAAGAAAAGTTTTGCAGTTGCAACGGCATCACTAACCGTTGGACGTAAGTAATTACACCACTAGGGTAGTTTTACCTCCTGTTTACACTGGATAACTCTATCAGTTCTAAACTGTTCTTCCTAGAGGTCCAGTAAGGATCATCTCTTATTGATCCAGTGTTACTACAAGAGGAAATCTAAACTAAACTAACTTTATTTATACTGCATGGATAGCTCTATCAGTTCTAAACTGTTTTTCGTAGAGGTCCAGGAAGGATCTATCAGTAAGCTAACTCCATCTCTCTTGCAGATGAACCTTATTTTACTTCCAGTCCTGAATCAGTTGAGGCATTCGAAGGCTCGAAAATCATTCTAACTTGTAAAGCCATATCTAAGCCTCCTTCGAAAATCATTTGGAGGAAATATGATGAAGCAGTGAACCTTGATGATGAACGAGTATTTCAAACCATTCACGGTTCGTTGATCATAACAGATGCGAGTCTCTCGGACGAAGGCCTCTATTCATGTATAGCTGTGAACGAGCTTGCCTCGATATCAAAAGAAGCGCAAGTCGTCGTAAGAAAAGGTACTTGCTGTGGATTATGTTATGACTGGATTGTGTTTTAGTGTAGCAAAGTATAGCTCGGTTGTTTTATAGAAATATTTCTCAAACGCGGTGGTTAAGTGCACGAAGTCTTTGATATGTTTCCTGAGCAATATTGTGAATGTATCTTCGCAGGAAAGGACGTGAATCAGGGACAGATTATGAAATGTGGAACGGACAAAACGGAGAAAGATATTGATGTATCTGGTTCGGGATCTGGTAGTGGTGATAACGATGATGATGATGGTAGTGATGACGATGATAATGATGATATTGATAAAAATAATGATATTAGCACCATATCATCATCTCGAAATGATACTGTTCCGACAACAAGACAAACCTTATAACATAAAATATTTTAAGATGACCTAGTTGGTATACTGCAAAGACAGTCGTTTATTGTAGAAAATAATATAATGCAGGTAGTACTGAAGTTACGACCCTTAAAATCAATTGTACATCTTCATTGATATTATAAAGTAATAAATATATGGTCGCTGCTCAGGAGTAGGGACCACACACTTCAATAAAGTTTTTTTAATCGAAATCATTCTGTTCTTTTCATAAATATTTGTAATAAAAAAAATTAGTAATAATGTGTATTCGTGTGTCTGTTAAAAGAAACGACACAGGAAAAACAAGCAATATCGCGAACACACAGAACAACTTAAAATAAACCACATGCAATAACAGTTAAATATATTGCTAGCTACTGTATGAATGCCAATATTAGCCATTGTTATAAAGACGCTCGAATGATATATCGAAGTGGCAAAGAAAATAAAAGAGCTCAATCAAAGAGCTCTTCAAATTCTTTGAGAATGCACTTCATTTGAAGAGAGATTGATGTGTAAATTATGACGTAAACAGGGAATACTTTCAAGCTTCTGAAGCCAGGATCTTCTGAAAGCCCGTTCACAGAGGAATTAGATATACCTAGTATCAAAACTATGGTGATACTTCCGATAGACGACTGCAAAGTTTGACTTGGTTGAAGGAAGATTTACAGCGCGCATCTGCTATTTTTTAAGCTCGTTAACCGCATTTTTGTTTTTAACCAAATTGCAAGCACTTTTTTTAAAATGGAAGATCATCCATTTCTCCTTTCTCCCTGCTGGTAACAGGCAAGAAGGGCCCGCCCCGCGCAGTTCCGGTGTCCCTAATTTCGTCAGGGTCATTTATGGTACGAAAATCACCAATGCCATCTCCTGCATGATGGAAAAAACCGACATAAAACAATATCAAAAACAGGAAATTGAAATAGTTGCCCGGCATTAAGGCCGCTAGACTTGATGTTGATGTTGGAGAGTGAAGTGGAAAGGTCTAGATTTTTGTCATATTTCAAAGCTGAAACGAAATTCCGGGAGATTTTCTCTATTTTGCTGCTGAAGGATTTCCGCGTTAACAGCAAGAAGAATATGTAGGAAATATTCTCTCGAAGGTTAATTGTTGGAAACTGTTTTAATCTTCACACAGTTTATTACATTATTTGAAAGTTTCAAAGTATTCAAGTAATTCAATAAATGTGTTTCAACTATAAATCTACTAGTAGCTCATGTAACCTTGCAGTAATTAATTAATCGGATTTTAGATGAAAATACTCTTGACAAAATTTATCCCCAAGGTAATGTAAGAAACTATATATCTTTCAGACCAATCCAGCCTGGCAACCGTTGCTCGCGTAGACTTGCATCTTATAAATCTTTCATCCTTTTTTATTAGAATGTTACACATTCATGTATCCAATTATTCATGTGACTAACGTGGGAACTCTTCAGTGAAATTAACTGGAAATCCTAATTGCTATAGCCAACTACTTTAACTAGACAGCCCAATCGTTTTAAAGGAATCAATCCAGTATTTCATCAAGCTGAGGGAGCCAATTTGAAAGCCATTGTATCGTCAATCCCAACCCTAATTACGATTTTGCCTTTTCTGTCGTGAATAAACTAAAATGACTCTGCCCAGTATCTACTAAACATATTTTTCTTTCATGGTTGTTAATGCATCAACATCGATAGCATTTTAGGCAAGGAATTAAATGGTATCGTGTTTGACTCTAAGTTTTCTCTGTCATTCACTTAGACAAGTATACACTTATTTTCGATAGTCTTTGATCTTGGAACTTAATTTCCACTCCTTTGATACTGCCCATAATTGTCAAGATTTTATGCTAAGACCTAGAAAATTGATAGATCTCTTTGTTTTCACGTCTGGGTGTGAACTCAATATATATAGAGCGCTGGTTTGCAATATCTTGTGTATAGTTCACTAGTTCACCATCGTTTAATCATCTGAGCTAGCAAATAACAAGGGAACTGTTTGCCGGAAATCAAAGATGGCGAGAATTTTCATGCTATTGTTTTCCTTTGGAGTATTTCTTGCATTTACATCAGGTAAGGACTCTTATTTGTCACCGTATTTCATAGACTTCTTCATTCCATAGCTTTCGTCAAATATTCTGCTGTAAATCCTCTCGGTAAATTGTTCGGCTCTAGTCTCTGGATCAAAACCAAATGTCCCGTATATTTACCAAATGTAATTCATTTTACATGCTATTGATCGTGTATGTTTCTTATATTAACGGTGCTTAAAGCAATAATTATATATTCGTTCGGGTAGTACACTTCATAGTGTGTATTAGTGCACCTATAGAAGCAATGACTGTCATCAGGATGAAAATATGTGGTAGAGAGTAAATCAGGTTCCAACAGTTGAAACTGATGAATTTATAGGCTTGAACATCGATGATTTTTTCTGTATAATGACTTTCCACTCACAATTTTCTTCGCTGTATTAGTTCAGTCAAAGACTGTGTACAACGAACTTGGTGAAATGATGGAAGATGATGAGTCGTCAGAAAATATGGATGCTGAAGCATCAGAAATAAGTGAAGACAATGCAGCTCTTAATGGAAAACGAACTTATTCTGGATGGAGACGAGGTGGGTAGCGCCTATATAGTTGTGCTAAAGACCATACAAAATTTTCTTCCCTTTTTTCATCTAGTCAATTCAATTTCAGAACGGTATATGCCTGATGTAGTAAATCTATAACACACTATAAAGCAATGATTGGATTTAGTCTGTCTTATAATGTACATAAATTTGCCGTTCTAAAGCAACAAAAGAGACCAACCATTGTCGGTATTTACGATTCAAAAATCACTAGAACTACTATAGTTTCCATGTGAAACTAACGCATTTACCATCAGGCATGCGGAACAGCTTTCTAAAAGCGTTTCTTTCATCACGAGAGTTGAAATTAATATGCTGGGAAAATAACACTTGGTCGACTGGATTGCTTTTTATGTTCAGCTCTAAATCTTTCACAATTATGTCATGGTGAAATGCATATGATAATACCAGAGTATATGACGACTGAAAAGGTCAATAAATGCGATAGAACAAGGCTATAACTATACATAGAAACCAGTTTAAAATTAGGAAAGATTGACATTAAACAAGTAGATAATGATTGGCTCTTAAGCTACTCGTCTTTGCTATTATGCGGTTATTAAGTGGAAGCGGGAGAAAAATCGAGGTGAATGAAGTGTCTTCCAAAGACCTCTTTATATTCCAACGGTTCCGCTTATGGTATTGTAGGCACAATTGCCTCACATCTCCCAGTTTTGGCACTCGCTTAGTTGCCAGTATACTGCGTGTTTTAGGCACTAAATAAATACTTTAAACAAAATATCTTGCAGCTTGTGGTGATGGTTCGTATTTACCATATACCGAGGTTTGTTGTTGTGGTAAAAAGTACAAAATAAAACGTGACTTCTATGGACCTTACAGACGCTCGTCATGGAAATGCTGTGGATATCAATATTACGACGGGAATCTCAAGCAATGTTGTCCATATTTCACTGTGATTTCGAAGAAACACAAATGCCCCAGATCAAAAGTATAAAAGATCTTAAACTCATTCAGGAATTTTAGAAATTGGACTATGTTGAAATCGAACTGAACTTGCTGTTTAAAAATCTAAAAATGTAGGAAAGCATGGCAGTGTTTTCATAGAGAACATGGCGATGGTATTGTCAGATTTTTTGACACTATATATCGGGAATGATCGATGGAAAATCTGAGAAGACCATTGATTCTCTATAAAAATAGACAATTTTTCCATACAAAGAACTTGGCATTTTTGCAAATGCAAAAAAGCTAACGAAATTGGGTGAATTTAAATTCTAGATTCCAGGGGTTAGTAAATATAAACACCACAATAAATAGTTTCTATAAATCGATGCATCCTATAGAACGATAAAAAATTCATTGATCTACTCACACATGATATGTCGAACAGTCCTAGTGTATAGTTGCCGTAGCCACAAAAACATGGAAATTATTAAAAAAGAATTAAAAATTATACCACAATAGATTCGTTTAATATTCTTTAGTTTTTAGTAATAGTAAAATATTGTGAATGAATACGAGTCACGAAATATATTATAATAATTCGCGAAAAAAGTCGTGAATAAAGTGGCGAATGAAGCCGGTTTTCCACTACATGTACAGAGATATTTGGACAGGAATGCTCTGGCTTTAATTTGATTGGTCAGGCAAACCGTGGCATCTGATTGGATAGGAAAGCTTCCGCATTACAATGTATAGCACTCGCGTCAACCTCACCTCCATGTATCTGTGACGTAATTGCCCAAAATGATTTATTTTACAGCAGGGCATCAAAATTACAAAATGTGTGGAAAAGAATATTCAAAGGCTAAAGGTTAACCCATGCAGCGGAGAGTCTGGTGTTCAATTTGAGCTATCATAATGCGGAAATGAAATCTTTGTTACCAAACAGTTTGTTCGATTCATTCATCATACTCGTTTAAATATTCAAATTTCTCTACTAAAAGAAATGCAAACGTTGTGAAGCGAAACTAAATAATCATCGTTTTCGCTTACGCTTAAAAATGAGTCGATTTGGGGTGAGGAAAATGAGTCGCAAACTCAGACAGAGCGTACGAACGGCATGCAAATTCCGATACATCGTTACCTATGAATATCTTGAAGTGAAATCTCAGGAGGACTGGTTTGTATTTAATGTTTTTTATTTACCGGGAAGTAAATGTAAGGAAATATTCATTAGGCTATATTATAGTTGAAAACTTAGTGTAAACATTTCGAAAGAGTGTTACACCATTACCATTGTGTATATGTAGAATCATGCACGACACAGGCACGCACGATAAGCAAGAAAAATATGGTAAACTAGTGGTGTTCATATTTACTTTGACAGCGCTACAAGCTAGTTTAGATCACCAAATCCTGGTAGCTACGCATTTGATATTGTCTGGCGTACTGACTAATATACTTAATTATGTCGCCATGGTTGAATATTGTGCATTTCGGTGCTTTATTGAGTATTAGCCGTTTGATATTTCACATGATTGCGTGCAAGATTGGTTAATTGTTGGTTTGTTAATGGGGGACTGTATGCACGAACTAAGTAAGATTGTATTACAAATATTCTAAAAAGGCCAAACGACGTTGAAACTATAAGTTTAAGCCAAATATTTAGAACATGTAACCTACACAAAGCATATTTATTTAGACGAGTTGACCTTAAAGCTCTCTTAAAATTGCAACGATAATGCAAAGCATAAGAAACAGAAATGCTAAATTCAGTAGTGTTGTGTTTAGATTTGAGATCAATGGATTAGTAATACGATAGGTTTGCTTTCTACTGACAAGGGTAATCATGTTGTGTGTTCCTCTCTGATGTTTGTTTGCCAGGAAACCAACAGAGTTAAATATATTATGGTTTCGTGGTCACCGGACGAAGTCCTCCATCAAGGTATGAAATAGCTATGATATCATTCTATTACTGTGCTTCATTCCCATCAGAAAGAGAAGTTCGTGTCATAATATTCGAGATGTAGAAATTGATTGAAACTTCCTCCCTGTGATCACTGATATGAAACGTGCAACAACTTGTCAAGACACCGGAAGAATTTGAGAATCGCATGTATAATGTATCAGCTGATTAGCATAAACTGCTCTTCCTTGACCTCGTGTCACCACTGGAGTGAAAGTTCGTTATCATTCTTCTCTTAATTAGCCATCATGGAATGTTCAAGTACCAAATACTGTCACGAAAACGTCAACCTGTACTGCAAAATGGCTTCCCCCATACTCGGTGGAGCTTATCGTGACACTATACAAGGTAACACTAGAAGATGGTTTCTGAAAATACGAGTTTCTCTCGCTTGCCCTCATTTGAAGTAAGTTCACTAATTCCCAGCTGCAGTTGTACTGCATTATCACCACAGGACCTTCACTTTAAACCTGTGCTCTGAACGGTAACGAGCCGCGCGTAGTTTCATCGACTGCTTATGATAAAGTCCTGAGACTTTAGACTGAATCCAACTCTGATTCCAGGACATGGCTGGTTCGTCGTTCAAGAAAAAAGATTACATGTTTGTCATGGAGGACGTGAGTAGGATCATACTCCTCTGCTGATCGTGTGTTGCTGGCAACGGTTTGTTAAATTTTGAACCATATTTCAGATTCAAGGTTCAAAAAGGAAGAAATTAGCAATATTTCCTTGCAATATCGCGTCCTATGTGAGCATGGATGGTGAAACGTAAGTGAATACGAAAAGTGAATACGAAAAATTCTTTAATTTTTGTCTGGTTAAGCCACAAACGGCGAGATATTGGTAGAGTACAAGAAACACTGATTCAATCTCGATTGTATTTGTCAAGCTGAGAATTAGTTTTGATTTCATTTGCAGACACGATTTGGAACTGGAATTTAAGTCGTTGTCGAAGAAGATTATTACTGCAAAATGTGGGCTGAAAATCAAATGCGAGTTTATTAAAGAAGGAAGTGCAATGTAAGTGAAAGGGGGGCTGATTTGAGAGCTTGGTAAGGTCTTTTCAGTTGAGCTCACTTGTGTCACTGTTATTGAGGAGAATATCTTTCCCTTGTCGTGTTTTCCAGAGATGACGACATGCAAAGTAACTTCAGTCACATGAGTGAAGCCGAGGAGTTTTCGAGGATGTCGGAGCTCGCCGAGGTAAGTGAAGATGAATACAGTAACAGTTGTGAAGACATCCCGGAGGAAGTGAATGAACTGGATGTGGATGAAAAGGTGGACATTGAACCATGGCAATGGCAAGGCCTCGATTTTACAAGAGCTGATCTGGAAAATCAAGAGAATTCAGTAGATCAAAATACAGCAAAGGGGAAATCGGAAAAGGGAAAACCGTATGTAAAGTTCTGAACGCTGTTTGTTTCGTGTTGAAAACCTTTGGAGAAGTTTAGCGGAAGATAACCGCATGAATATACCTTAAAATGAAAACTTTTTTATGTGCTTATAGTTGGTCCAAGTTCGTAGCTGATATAAATTCGTTTGAGTGGTTAAGAAATCCTCTTTCTGGGAAAGATGGGAAAGAGAAGAAAAAGAGGATTGCCGAACAGCTGAAAGAGAACGCTAAAGGTTGACAACTACTAGCTTCATCTCTGACCAGTGACCAAGGCACCAGGGCCACAAAATTAGTTTTAATTCGTAACTGTTTTGCATCATTTCACAGCAGAACAAACGAAGGTCGCAGATGAGTCGGAGCTGCCTGTACCCCAGGACAAACAATTAATAAAAGCGAAGAGCCTCAGTCACGAGGATGAAAGGAACGAGGTTACGATACCAAGGGAAGATGAAGACGCAGTTAGTGACGTATTTGATAATGATGAGGAGGAAGACATAGACCAATTTCGCGGTTCCACAGGATCTCTGGACAACATTAAATCACGGAACGGCTTGAGGTCATCAATTAAAGAAACTTTGAAAAACGTCACAAGCAAAACATCAAAGGTAACATGCGCATGCGCGCATAGGATATAGATAATTGGGTCTTGATGACTAATCGAGTTTTAATGACCAATATTTTATGATAACAATTATGTGATTTAATCGATCAATAAAGGATGTTGATGATTATCGTGAAATAATATCAATTGCGACTATATGATTAGTAAAAAGATTCAATGAAAAAAGTCAGGGCGGAGTAATCTCTTGCGCAAACATGTTCCTAACTGTGTCTTTCAATCTAGCTCAGTTCATTGGGTCAGTCTACAGACGAATGGAAGGTTAGTCGAATGCACAATGCACAACGTGAAAGGATTCCATTGCACCGTTCTTACGCATTCGCCTACTGGAAAAAGATAGTCGCACACCAAATTATTTACATTACTATTTCTGATATCCTAAATTCGATGGTTCCTATCTTTAGGATTCGTACAATGATATCTACGTTTGTTCTAACTTTGATTTCATTTTTCCAGGAGCTGGAAGCTAAGCTCAAAGAGAAGACGAGTCAAGTTTGGTAAGTGTGAAGTTAGTCGAGTATTTCTAGGACTTAAAAAGCTATAAGAGCCTTCTTCTTTTTCGTTATTCCAGGAATTTAGAACATGAGAAGAAGGATTTAACTCGAGATAACAGGGAACTGGTGGTTGAAAATAACAAACTGCAAGATGATGTTTTCGCTTTGCAAAAGCAACGAGAAGAAATGCAGACGGAAATCAGTGAACTACAAATTCTCGTGGAGGACTTGAAAATACGACTCTGTACGTCTGAAGCTGAACACAAACAACTAAAGAACGAGGAAAGAGAGTTGCTCGCAAAGATGAATGTACGTTTTGATATTTTGCTTGTACTGTTTCTGGGCTGGTTTCTATGTTATTTGTGATTTCACTGACAGATATTCCATCAGTCTAAAATACATCGTCTATAGTATGTAATTGTTTCAACCTTTTCCTTCACGCAGCTTCGTGGCTGGTTGTGTAAACGAGGAGTAAAGGGTTTAACTGGCCATCAATGGCGAAGAAGATGGTTCGCAACTGACGAAAGTGGAAAGCTTTATTACTATAAGCAAAGCAGTAACTCGTCACCACAAGGGTATAACTACACAACTGTTTCTTTTCGATTTGCACTAATGTGCACAACAGTACAAAGAAACTAACATCGCCCTTACGAGATTATTCAACACAAATTATTTTGGATATTCATGGTTTTCTTCATGTGGGGAATTCAGTGATAGAAGAAGTTTTTGTTTCCTTGAAATTCCTAGTGTTGCTCAAAGTTATGATCCGATGATTGTGTCTTTTCTTTTTAGATTTATTGATCTTGACATGATCATTGAAGTTCAAGATCAGACAGAGGAAAAACAAGACAAAAATAAGGCTTCGTTTAATGTCGTTGTTGACAAAAGAAAATATGAATTAATGGCAAAAGACTCAGAGGAGAAGCAAAAGTGAGTGAAAGAGCGCCATTGTAGATCGCATTTATGATTATTGTGTTGAAGACAGCAAAGTCAGGATGGTCAGGCATATGCCAAATATGCCGAAGGCTAAGATTAGCGTTAAAGCTGACTTCTGATGAAGACACCTTTTGCATGATATATCTTTAATTAAAGATGAAATCTCTGCACTCATTTCCAATGCCGCTGTTGCTTATAACTGCATGCAATATTTTTTCCTTTAGATGGATAAACGCACTGGACTATCTCAGACACTGGCGCAGTCATACATCTAAGTTTCTAAGTGACGATCAATCTTTTGACAAGGGAGACGCACTTAATCCTTTCCTGAATTAAAATCGTCTAAGCATTTGCTTGCAAAGCGACGTATAAAGCGACCTTAGCGTATCGTATTTGCTTACCTTTACTGGCTTCCTTTTGTCGTTTCACGATGCTTTTATGGGCTATCCTCGCACAGCCTCGTCACCACTTCCATAATACACAAACAGTGGTTAATAATACTCTGGGTGCAGCACCTTGGAACAAAAAATAACGGTTGAAAAAATAACACTAAATGCGTAATCTAACATCATGCACATCACGTCAGATCAGACGCCTATATTAAATTATTGTACATTTTAATATTTAAAGTGCTTAATTTTTACGTATAGATTTATAAAAAAACATAGGTAGATTTATAAAAATCAGCATAATAATAATTTTAGTTTAGGTCTTCTAAATGATGTATGTTATGGTGATATTTAAATTGTGTGTGCGTGTTTGCCTTGCGATAAGATATAAGGTCTATAATGAAAGACTAATCAAGTTAAACCTTTGACGGGATATGCTTTTTACCTCGCCTAGCCGGGATAACTCGCTCCATGTGTTTAAACAGGCCCTTAGACGTCGGACTTATCATGTGCCGAATCTAATGCGGTTATATTTGTTGAAGAGCTAAAATCTTTCTTTGAGGGCCGAGGCTGTTCACATGATCTCGTTTAGCCTGATATATGTCGTGTAGTCATCTTAACAATAGCAACTAAGCAGTTGCTTGGTTTCAGCAAGACTTATTGTAATACCTTAAAATCATCTAACACTTCGTTAAATCTCGGGCAACCAGGCTCTTATGAACAGCTCTAAGTTCAATAAATAAATTAGCTTGTAGGTACACCACGTAAGTATCTAATAGTGCAAGGCTTTCTGTCCGTTAACCCGAGTCCTCATCAGTGCAATAAAGAAGCCCGAAAGCTTTGCAGTATTAAATATATACTTACGTGGTGTACCTACAAGCTAATTTACTTATTTGATGTCACCATACAAACGTGCAAGAATATTAGCTCTAAGTATAACGTCTAAAACAGGCATTACAATAATATTATGATACACAGTTGAACACTCACTTGCCGCTTTCTTTGCTCGTCAACTTTGATTGAAGTTCGTTCTAATTTCAACCCGTTGCTTGATAAAGGCCGTCACTTCACTTCCTTTTGTGCGCCATAGTCCATATGTATGTGTATGTATATATATTTCCAACTAGTAGGCTAGCTTTGTGTCTATTTAAATAGTTAGATAAACGAACACTTTCTTAGCTTCTTCTTCGCCCCTCACTACAACAGCACAAACAAGAAATGCTTCATTATCTATTGTTTCTGATGCGTTCGGCGCGACGTTTGATGTGTAATCCCCTCTGTTCCTAAAGGCACAATAGAATTAAGTTCCTATGAATTTACTAATTGTTTCCCAGGAGCGTAAAAATTATGCTAATAACGTACCCTATACAATTTACTCTGCTGCAGTGTGTCCCAATTCAAACGGTTATGCCCCCAGAAATATTAAAAAGAACTAATTGCCACTAATTATGCGTAAGACGTCACCAAAATGACGTACGTTTTTGGAGACGATCTTTATCACTTTGGTGTTGCTTACACGACGTATGAACACATATATAAACGAGTGCGATTTTTTTCAAGATGGCTGAAGCGAACTTGTTAACTTGGGCCGGTGAATGGGGCATACCGTCGCTAGATCCCACCTGTTTGCAAGTAATGGTATGTTGCTGTGTAGAGTATATCTGTACACATATATTTCCGTTAAAAATATTCATGCTTTCTGCCTAAAAATGGTTGATAATGCTCCTTGAGTTTACCGAGGAGTGGAGACAGACTGAGACAGTGACTTTTCGATTTTTCGAAGAAGGGTTGAAAGTTGTCTGTTGATTGAGTTGAATATAGTGTTCTATATTTCTTAAACCTCTCTATAAACAACTTTTATGTTTAGGCATATTCCCAGTTTGCTGTTTTTCCAGTAAAAGTTACCTGCTGTAATAACCCGTACAAGTCACCAACAGGTAATAGGGTTACTCCATGATGCAACAACCCACTGTAGAAACTGAGAATACAAGAGACCACATGATCCAACACATATTCACAGCTGTTCTTTCTCTCACACTCTTTCCCTCGCACACATGAACAGTGATTTACCAACTTGGTTACGATTTCTGTTTGACGGTGTTGAAGCAATATATTTGGTATTTACCATTTAGCAACATTACCAGTCCTACAGTTAACAGATGATATGTTTTGTGGTTTTGATGATATTGTTGACTACTTAAAGGAAAATGTAAGTTCTTATAGAATCATTGGGCTCCAAAATTTAAAAACTTTACCTACCAACAATCTTTGCTTGTTTTTCCTCTCAGAACTTCAACACTGATGAAGTGTTGTCAGACAAACAAAAAATGGACACTCTTGGTCTGTGTTGCTACGTTGAAGAAATGCTGAGACCAGCTCTGGTACGTCTTGAAATCCTTGTCAGGATCTACCCTCTCTCTTGAGCGGCACATTAATTATTTTCATGCTCATTTTTAGCTCTACATGACCTGGTTAGTTGACCAAAACTACACTCAATTTACTCGCGGTTTCTACGCAAAGCAGCTCAAGTTTCCATACAACTATATCATTCCCGCGAAGTATTTCAACCACGCTAAGAATTTCATCGCGCACAAGTTGAACATCGACGAAGGTGATGTCATATCTGAGGTCACTGAAATAAAGGTAGAGTTCTTTCATACGAAATAATACGAAAATCATCAACGAATCGCTTTTAACCGATTATTAATTCGGTTACCTCTTCTTTGAAATCCAGCTTCAAAAAAGAGCAGAAGCTTGTTTTGAAGTTGTAAACAGCATGCTTGGTGACCAGGAGTTTCTCTTTGGCGATAGGTAGGTGAACGATGTCGACTCCACAAATCTAACGAGCGCCGATCAAACTCACGATATATTATACATTGCATCTTCTCTCACTTTCAGCCCCACAACGCTGGACTCCAAAGTGTTTTCATATCTCCACATCATGCTACGAATACCTTTACCGACAAATAAACTGAAATCGAGCATCCTGGAGCATCCAAATCTTCAGCAATATTGCGATAAAATCATTCGCCTGTATTTTCCTAAAGGTATATCTATCTGATAATTCAAGAAAACTCGTTTTCTAACGTTTTCACCACGCCCCCCCCCAAATCACACACCATGCCCCCCCCCCCAAATCACACTACGTTTCCTCACCTACCACCAAATTTACTATGTCTGGCATTTATACCATTCGATGGCTGAAAGGAGTCAATAATTTTTGTTGCATTTTTAGTTGCGCCCGAACTCAGAGCACCGAACGAACTCAAGAGCGAAGAGGAAAATTCACGAAAGAACAAGATCAACGCTGTGATCTCGGTCGGTTTTGCTGTGCTCTCAATGGTCTTCTATGCTTTGTCCAATGGAATTGTTCATGTTGATGAAATTGGTTGGGGCAAAAGAACAGGAAAAACTACACAGAATCGCAGGTAGAATATGGTACCAGTAGAGTACCTACAGTACACGCCTTAAAACGTTCCTCATAAAGGTCGGAACACAAAGATGGGAGCATAGATCTTCTAGTTTTGATCGTGAGCTTATCCTGAGATTGTTTAGTTAAATAAAGTCGTCTGTTTAGGTACAATAATATATTGTGTATTAAATCTTCATACAAATGTTTTTATATCTCATTAGCAAAAATTCAATCACAGGTTTAATTAGTTTCTAGAGGGTTGTTTTACCCTCGGTCATTGGATTAGCAAAATGATCAGGAATGAATGAAGAATGTATAACATAATGTAACAGAAATTTCAAAATAAAGCTAAACTGTCCTACACATTGACTGGTACTTTTCAATCATGTAGTTAATACATTATATTCCAATCCCAAAAGCGTTAAATTGCAATGCATGATCATGTGGTTGCTATTGAACTGTGTACGGTAACTAGGGTAAATCATTGATAATTTCAACATAATTCACAGGGAAATATCCACTTTTACCATTCACTGTCCCCTCTAGCCAGTTTTCATCGATACGACCTGTTAAAGTGATCATATCACCTTCAACAAATTCCAGCTCGCCATCATTTTCTAAAATACAAAAGAGAATGCATGTGTTTGAAATAAGACTTGTCAGTGTGTTTAAAGTTGTTACAACTGAATAATGAGATGAATTTTATTTTACTTTTAACTCTGTTTGAATGAAACCTGATGTGTAATCAGACTATGAATACTCAAATTCTAGTGCCTTGCAATTAAAGACAAAATATACAGTCTTGAATGCTTAAGAGGCTTAGAAGGCTTTATAGTGATTTGAAATCTCTGAATCTACCTGGTTCAAAGTCATAAAGTGCTTTGGCACAGGGTGATGCTGTGCTGTCACCATTTCGTTTAGCTGGCGTAGGAGAGAAGGAGTAACCACCACTGCTGTTGTCATCTTCATCATCATCATCATCGCCAGTCCATTTTGGCTCGTGTTCTGTGCGTCGTTCCTTCCGTGGTCTGCTTGACGCCTCGCTTACCCTAAGCAGATTAATGTGTTGGGCAAGTTTACATAAATCTAGACAATATATGCAGAGCCAGGGCAAAGTAGCTGGATGTCTATGTCTCCATTTTAACATCTCAATCCTACTTACTTATCATCCAGTGTGGAAACAAGCGTTTCAAGAATATCATAGGATTGCTGATGATATTCCATAACAGATTTGACAAAGTCTGTTAGTTGCGTGATTTGTTCATCCTGTGTTGAAGACAGAAGAATGTGCAAAAAAGACTTAATATTTTAGAAAATTAGATTAATTTTTTCAAATTTATTTGAAACAATTATTGGAAAAGAACTTGCCTCTCCTTCTGTTAAAGTTAACATTGCATTGTAGCAAACTGTCTTTGAACTTTCAAACTTATCTTCTGCAGCACGAATTTCTTCAGGAGGAACTATGGAATAGCAATTGGGTTAAAATATATTTCATTCTCCGGTTAAAACACTCAGAAAGTTTATTTATATTGTCACATTTGACTCACTTTTGCTGCCTTTCCTCTTTTTACAATCAAAGTCAAGTCGTCTGCCTTCCATTTTCTTTCTATGATGCTTTTGAAAGTATATTAATTAAACAACTTCAATTGGATTTATCAAAACAAAAATACTAAGGTAGTGCTTTACTTACATTTATTTCTTTAATTTCTTTGCTTTCCAAAAGATATAATGGGTCCAAAAAATTTTGTTTTACTTCAGCATCCTGTTTTGAATATTTATATTGTTAGAGCTTAGTTGAGGAAACTACATTTGAACATTCACATTAAATACTTCTGATAAGGACTTCATTCATTTCATCAACAGTGTTTTGAAGACTTACCAGATTGTCTTTGATCTCTCCAAGCCGTTTAAAAACTTCACCAGTCTCTCCCAAAGCATCACCTGATAAAG
Organism: Dendronephthya gigantea; assembly: GCF_004324835.1. NCBI lineage: Eukaryota > Metazoa > Cnidaria > Anthozoa > Malacalcyonacea > Nephtheidae > Dendronephthya > Dendronephthya gigantea. The sequence goes on along the minus strand of NW_021163251.1, from coordinate 177,938 downwards.
TACATGAAACCCCTTAAATAGTTTGCCACCATGACCAGAGAAACACTTTTTAAGTATGTCCCTCCACGCAGAATATTGCTGTATATTTCAAGTATTTCACAACACTAACCAAATAAAGATTCATCTCCTAATTCCTGTTGCCCCTTACTCATGGCCTCCCCCAGAGTGGACTCAGTTTGTGGATATCTCGTCGGAGCTTGATGACCTCTGGCCTTTGCCACTGCAGACTGCATTGATAGTTTTGCCCTGGCATCTGTGGTAGTCAATCAATGAAATAATAAATTAAGGGTCTAAACTATCACCTTTACCATGCACTTGCTATTTTAAACACAATTTTCTTCTTTTGATAGATGTGAACCAGTGGATAAGTTAGAGATAAACAAGTAAAAGCACTTTAGGACCAGAATATTCAGAACTATTTGCTCATTTTCATCTATCAAAAGAGTAAAAATTGCACCAAAAACTATGGCAAATATTGCAAGTGTAAACAGGTGTTAAATTCATGACTGTAATTTTTAATCTTCATCACTAACTAAATCTTTCATAGTTTCTTACTGGGATTAGGTTGAAGGTATTCCTTTGTTCTGCCAAGTAATTGAACAACTAGTGCGGCTGTTGCATCTGTTCTCTGTGAAAAAGAGAAAATTGATGATCTAAAATCATATATATTAGCCTGACATTTATACAAAAAAAAAACTTTCAATATGCAAATTGAAACACCTTCTTGACTACCTACTATTTCATTATTCATTGAGCAATATAGTTACCCCGTCCCCCAATGTGAATCCATATGAATAAACTGAACCCTCACATGAATATAAACATTTCTTTCACACAGAAAATGTGGAGCTTAAAAATTTCACCCCCAAGGCATACATATATGCTATGCAATAAAATCATGACATTGTTTTAATATTTTTCAATGACATGTGACAAAGCCATGGTCATTAACACGTATTATATGATCACATCACAATACTTTAATTACGAATATTTCACATAGAAAAAAATGCAATTATATTTTTTTCATAGCAAAAAATACCTTTTCTAAATCTTGAAATTCTTCATCTAGTTGTGTTCCTTTAACATTACCAACTTTTTCACTCATAAACTACATAATTCAAGGCGGAAATCGTTTGCAAACATCATCGTAATAATAAAATGATAAAGCGATTTTCCAAACAATATTTCCTGTTATTCTCACATGATCCTAAATAATAAATCCCCAATAAACGCCTGTTCTTCTCTTATTAAAACTAAAATATTAAACACTATGTGATATTTAAAAGTGATTTCAAATGTTGTGTACAATTATCCATGCTGATTTCAAATTATAAACAAATTTAAAGATCAAAAGGCAGGCCCCATCTATCTTTCGCAATTCCCATGTTTCCTAGTTTATATGAATACAGCTAAAGCAGTGAAAGACTGTAACGATCAACGTATTTGCTCACCTGGTTAGCCTTGTTCCATTGTTTTTTAAATCCAGCAAGAGACATCTTGCAAACGACCAGTTAGATCGAACCGAAAGTTTAGCGTGAAGTGGAGGAAATGTTGAATCAAACCATGAATACTCAAAATTTTTACTGTTTTGACTTTTGGGACGTGTTTTCAAGACGAAACGGGGATAAATTGGGTTAAATATCCGCAAATGGATTCATATCCATCCTTACTTACTCATACCCCTCAATCAATCATTAAATACCTAATGTTCTCCCAGGTACCCCGACCTATCCCTAAGCATCATATCAAAAAGTTGCAATCTGTCAAGTAATCAATAGATTATAGATGTCCGTTACTATCAACAAGGATCATCAAAATTATCCATACATCTTCTCAATACCGGCTCATTAATACATCAGATCGATTAATCGATATATCGACGATCGTGATTACACTGTCTAGTATTTGATGTTTTAATGTGTGATTGGTGTAGACTTTGTTGTGCTCTTTGCAGAATTGGCTGCTATAAGGTAGTTTTACCTGTTAAAAAATATTGGTCTTTTGACAATTACCTACTTTTAAGATTTCAGAAAGAGAAAGTTGGTTAAAATTGTTTCCACTTTATTTTCAAAACACCTTAGTTTTGCTTGAATATGCACAGCCCTAGTGTGCATGATATTGAAATATTGATTATCCAAATCTTGTTTGTGATAACTTGCTTAGCAAGTTACACCGATTTTTATTGGATGTCTTTCTAATATATTGTACGTCGGCATTTAAATTGTACAGTGCTGTCACAAACCCCCTGCTACCAGACCTGAATATACAGTTGTGGCATTAGGACTCAATAATGCAGGCAAATCAACATTACTGGCATTATTAGCCAATGAAGAAATACATGATCATCCTGAACCAACTAAAGGTTTGTACAATCACAATGCTGTGTAATAATAAATGTACTATTGATTTCAATTACGTCAGTGTACAAGTTATGGTCTACAATATATTAATCATTTCTAGGGTTCTCAATAAAGGCACTACAATTTCCTGAAGCCATTGTTAATGTCAAGGAGCTTGGAGGTATGTAGTGTTTGTTAGTAAGAATGTAGTAAATCTTCATATATAAATGTAACTGTGAAATTGAATTATTATTTTTCAGGTGATGTGGAACAGTACTGGGCTCATTATTATGGTGGATCACAGGGAATTGTATGAAATAATATCCCATTTATAACATGGCCTTAATTGATTGAATTATGAATCCTTTTATTTAACTTAACTTATATCCTTTTTTTATTTTTTCACTATTAAAGATATTCATTGTGGACAGTTCAGACAATGGTCACTTAAATGAGGCAGCGCAATGTTTGTCTAAAGTTCTGTGCAACACAACGCTTAGTGGCCTACCATTATTAATCTTAGCCAACAAACAGGACTTAAGCAATGCTAAAGACAAGGACGAGGTGTGATATTCTGATAACTAAATTGCATGAACATGCTAACTATAATTACAGCTAGGTATTTCATGTATGATTCTAGGTTGTGGAAATTCTAAAGCTCAATGAAGTTGCTCAAGATTACGACTGGGTAATTCACGCATGCTCATCTCAAGATAAAAATAGTGTACAGGAGGGATTCTCAAAACTTATTGACAAGCTAATCATAGACAAACCTATAGAGGAAAATAGGATATGATGGCATCTTTCTTATTTAAAAACATATTAGATATGCTTTATTAAAGAGTGTCTGTTATATGATGACATCATGTTATTTAAGAACGTACAACATACTATATACTCATTTAGTAGTAGGTGAAATCATTTTGCAATTGTAGTCTTGTTCAGACATAAAACTGCCTGAGGACCACCATTATACATCACTGCTTATGGTAATTAAGACCTATACAATAAATACTGTAGTGATTTTGGAAGAGAACAAAGCAATATATAGTGTCTTTCTTACTCTGGTGTATCGCAATGCTCCAGCCATTGTCGTAATGCAAATTTACTTCCACTTGAGAGTCTTTCTTGTGTCCAATCTTCTGATGTCGGCATGCAAGCCATGAGTATGGACAGTGGGAAATTCTTGTCAACTTGTTGTCCATTCTCTATCAACTTTGCTCTAAAGAAAAAAGAATCATAATCACAACTGTTGAGAACAGATATTGTAACAATAACCAATCTAGTCTGCATTAAACAATGTGGTTTAGAATGCAAGCAGACATACTTAAAATATTTCTGAACAGCATTTCTAGTTTTGCCGTACTCATCACTTTGAACAATCTCTGCTACAGTATCTCCATCCAACCAGGCTGCAGCACTCACTTCGCTCTCTTGCAACTTGAGTTCAATCTCTTGGTGATCTTGGGGTAGCCGTGCCAACATGTACACCACAATATGGTGGGCCGTTGGTAGACCCATTCCTAGAACGGGTGGATAGACCGACTGAAAGAAAAAGAATTCATATTTAGCATAGAAATCCCTCTAACCTTACAACAAATATGCTTACAATAATCACAAGTTTCGGCATATAAAAATTGCCTAAATTTTGCATGTTTTTGATTTTTACGAAGACAGATTCTGGCTTTTATAGTTATTTAAAGCAATAACTAACCAATATTCTGGGAAATGTGAAGACAGTACTTTTAGACATTTTAATTTCAATCAATTTACCACTGGATATTACCTCCCAAACCTTGGCCTACAAGTAGTTATTTTAGAAACATATGTTAATAATACTTACCTCCCATAATCCTAACATTGTTATGTTACTTTCAATTGTCAACACCCCAGTCTCTTCATGAATTTCACGAATGCCTGCCTGTATTAGCTACACAAAAGACATATAATGTTGTTGAGGATCTCACAATACATAATTCCCTCAATGTAATTGGAAATGACGAAAATATCACTCACTGTTTCACCATTTTCTATATGACCACCTAAAATATTTGAATAAATGAATTAATGAAAAAATCTTCTCACGTACCATACTAGACAGTGCATAATCATAATTCAACCTGTTATGTTAAACAAGGATTACTACAATAATACCTGGTGTCACCCAAATATTTGGGAAACTTCGCATTGTTTTTGGCCTTTTCGTGAGTAATACACAGCCATCAGCTGATTGGATGACAAATGATACACCAACTCTGACTCCTGATCTTCCGGAGTGCTCGTTGATACTCAATATGTCTGATGCTGTCAAGAATCGACAGGGACAGCTCTCTGGGTGCTGAGGAATGAAAAAGGATAAGAGCTGTTCAGAAAAGATGAAGTACTAAGGGGCTGTTTACATGAGCCCGGTTACCCGAGATTCAACGAAGCGTGAGATGATTTTGAGGTATTGAAATGAGCAGATGACATGATCCTGGCAGTCGTATAATCCATATAACAATAGCATGTGCTTGTTTGGTGTCATAAAGACTTATTTCAATACCTTAAAGTCTTCTCACGCTTCGTTGAATCTCGGGTAACCGGGCTCATGTAAACAGCCCCTAAGTCACCTCTTATTGTAGGAGGGTGATATGTCTGAATGATGCAAGAAAGGATGGGAGTTTTCAGCCTGAAGGTGCAACAGGGGTTATGAAATTAGCAAGAAGTGTCAAAAACCAACCATACCTCCAACCTAGCACCATGACGGTTTGGCTCAATTCTTAATTCTTTACCATTCAGTTGAAATGCAACATTGATTTGATTGTCTTGGCAACCAAGTACTGACAAACAGCACTACAAAATATATAATACTATATACTGTATATAAATCATTCATTATTATTGAATAGTTTAGTCCAGTTGAAAATATAGCGATGTAAATATAGATCAGTCTCACTGATCAGTCTCAAGTTTCATACCTGCTCAAATTTTGCTGAAATGAAGGCTTTTTGATCATTTGAGAGGAGGGAAACGGCATATCTCAATGCTTTGGACATTACTACGCATCATTGGAATTTAATATTTTACAGCCATGAATGAACCACTCCAGTGAACTCTGTAATCATTCAGAGACCAGCACTACGTAAAATTCAATATTTCAGGATGAGCTCGTGGAACTGTCATCAACTTCGGGGAAAGATCGGAACCGTAAACATTTTCCTAAGAATCGATTAATATGTTGTTATTACTTTAAATATTTCCAAAACGACATATATGAAAGTAAAAAATACAGAAAATATGGGGCTTATTAACATGCTTTTCCACCTCAGGCACCTCTGAGCTTCGCTTCTCCCCCGAGTATAAAAGAAATGATATACAGTTCCAGGGGGGAGCATTGCAGGTTTCTTTGGCACCGCGCGGACCCTGGTGCCCATAAATCGAAATACTCTAATTCTCGTTCTTTTTGTCTATTGATGAGTCACAACAAGAGAAATACACGAGGACAAAGATAAATTGTTATAGAAATGGTACGAACCTCATAGTTTAAACTTCCTTTACCATTCACTTGTGTTCTGAAGCTTTCAGATGTGTCATTTTATCAATGATTTCGAGGCAGTAGGGCTAATATACATTTTGTTACAATTTCACCAATTAGAACGATCAAAAGTGGCAATTGCTCATACTGGCACGAGATAGTTGATTAACCTATCACTACTGTATTAGGATTCAGGATTAGAATTACAATGTTTGAGTAAATCAGTGATAAAAATCCTGAGATTAAGTCTTGAGATTTCAACTGAAAATCAACTATTTTCTTTGCAGTGGATTTTATCAAGCTTGGCCCTGGTGTTTATTTCTCTTTATGGTTGCTGTGCAGCAGATAGTTCTGATTCTGCCCATCTGTTAGTCTCTAAACGAGTTCTTAACGAGTTTGTCGTGGAAGGACGAGATCTAACCGTTAGCTATGCAATTTATAATGTTGGCTCAAGTCCAGCGACTTCGGTATCATTAGTAGAAGAGACATTTAGTTCGGATGATTTTGAAATTGTGAATGGTCAATTGTCAGTGAGGTGGCAAAGTATTGCACCGTATCCTTTTTGTATGATGGTGCATTTCAGTTCAGCTACCTTCATGTCATCCTGACAAAGGTACTTCATACAGTGGTTGACTTTACCAAAAATTGCTAATTACCTTTAGATATTCCAATTCTTGACTAACACAAGACCAATAAATGTCATTTGCTGCATTAATCAATTTCCTTAATAAGTCTCAGAGGAGCTAATGTCTCTCATAACTTAATTTTAAAACCATTACGATCTGGTGTATTTAATATAACGTCTGCAATGGTGACCTACCAACCCAAAGAGGATGCAGACCAGCAGGTAAGATACATCTCCTTGCTTTATAATTTTCTATGAAGATATCCAATATCACTAGCAATATATACCACCTAGGTCATAACTGCACAAAATATTTTAAAACAATTCTTGTTTCAAAGGTTGTGTATTCCACTGCTTTTGGTGAAGCCTTTGTTATGGACTCAAAGACATTTAACAGGAGACATGCTCCACATGTTGTAAGTATTGTACTTATAGAAAGAGGACAACATTTATTCCATTGAAATTGTTGCTCTTAATAGTAAATAAAAACAACATATCAAGTACACTATAATGCAAGGTAAAATCACCAAAACTTACAATGTTTATTGCTCTTTCTAGCTTGATTGGGGTATATTTGGTTTGATGACTGTCCCAACAATATTCCTCCCATATGCCATTTGGTACTCAACTCATTCAAAATATGATGGATCAAAGTCAAAAAAGTTGTGATGAATACTAATTGAACTGCAAGTTTTTTAACATTGGGTGCTATTGTTCAATGGTTGTTCAGATTATAAAAAATTATTGCCTCTTTGTGGTGCTAACTTATAGCATTATGTTACGAATACTTTTGGATAACCACTTTTAAAAATAAACTTCATACTTTTATTTCAAAATTGTGTCTATTTCATTGTGTGAATTATCAATAAATTATATGATTTTTAGTATGTTTTTTGACTGATTGCAATTATTCACATACTTGAACTTGCATGCCCACAAACATAGGGAATAATTTAAAGAATATGATAAAAAAATAACTGAAAATATATATCATATATGTTGGTAAAATACCTGAACTTAAGATTGCATCAGCTCAGATATTTATGGCTTCTGGAATCACAAGATATCATGCATCAGTCTCATACAGGTCCAGACATCTCAATGTGTGTATGTTCCTGTTGCTTTTCAATGATTTGACCAATTTTCTCCTCAAGATTGAAGCCCATCAGGTCCTTCCTGGTAATCATTCCAACTACCCTAAAATTTCCATTAAATGCTCATTAATTCCCGACATTTGAATACCAGTTGAAGTGCTGTACATACTTTCATTGTACTCACCTATTGCATCTATCAACTACAGTCAAATGCCTTGAAAAAAACATCGAAATTGCAGTCAAATTCAATTTTAAGAAAACCAGAAATAAATAAGTTTTATCATTTACCTTAATCCCAAGGTTCGGTATATAATGTAGGTTCTGTGCAGGGAAAAATTTGACTGGACACTTAGAGCTGAGTCGTTGACATAAGGTGACTATAAAAAAAGTGGATCACTGCTATATCAGACAATTGTGGAAGAGATTTGAGACTGATATAGAAAAGACATATTTTAATCTCTTACCAGGTCAACAAAAATATTAGCATATAGTTCCTGATCAACATATTTGTGTAACTTGTTGTTTAAATCATCTGCATTGGGAAGGTAGGTAACGGAAAGCTACAAATGTCGAAGAAAGATTAGTGCACTTTCAAAACACACTAGTTCATATCTCTTTTCATTTTCATACAAACCTTTTCATAATCCACATCAGTTATTTCATAATTCTGTGCTCCATCAGGGCTGCTGTGAGGACCACTGCTGCTGAATTTCTTGTGCGACAACAGAATACTAATATCCAACCTAGATAAAAGAACTCTCAATTCAATGGGCCTTGAGTGGGAAAAATACTGCTCAAACCAAGCCCCAGTAGATAGAATTATTAAATAAAGTTATTTCCTAACAATCTTTACCTTGTAACAAGTCCAATAAACACTTCATCACCATGGCGTAGTTTCTTCACAATAGGAAATCCTCCATGAGGTGTCTCTAGCAACACACGGGCCAACTGTTGAACACTCACTGACAAATGTAACACCTACAAGACAAATTTTCTCATTGAAACAAATTTTTTATATAAAATTGCCTAAAACAAAGCAGTGTACTTTTGACTCACCTCTGCTGGTGAAGACATAACATCTTTTGCTTGATACAACTCTAAATTAACACTAAATAAAGAGATAAGTAGAGCAAATATGGAAAAACCCATTAACTAAAAGCGATGTTCAATGCTCCAACTTCAGCGAAGTTTGCCAGAGTAATCAATCAAGCTATAGTTGCAACAAATGAGAAAGTCTATTCACTATTGTCTCAATGTGTTCAGCAAATGAGAAGAGAGCAAATGAGAGCCTTCTTACTTCTTTTTTCCACCATGGGTAAACACAACAGGTTCAGAGTCCAAGAAAGGAATACACTTGAATTCAAGAAGCGCGTGATACAACGGATGAGTCACGAAATCTCCGACCCACTTTGAGACCATTATTGCTACCATGATTGGGAGTAAGAATTGAATATCATTCGTAATTTCAATCTAAAACAGTCAAGTTTTAAACACGTTAAACTTTCTATTGAATCGTCTGCGATAAAGAGAGTAAAACAAACAAATATATCTGGGTAAATTTCACGACTACATCTGAGTATATTTCTCTCACCATTATGACGGTCAAAGACATGGTCAATCTGGACACCCCACCAAAAAACGAGGCCGCTCCAATCAAGGCAAAGGCTCCAGGGTCCATCCAAGCCCATTGGCCCTCTGTGTGAACACCAAACAAATCAACCATCAACTTGCCAATAACTCTTCCATAAGTCCCACCTATAAAACTATCAAACACTCCGATCATGATGTTGGCTGGCTCGCGGACCTTGCAAACTGTGGAAGCGAAACGCGATAAGATTTCTATAATTAATACTTACAGCATTGGCACAACAAGGCCGCTGGAAATCGACGTTCCTGCCGCCCAACACGCCAAGATAAAATACACCACTAATACGGTCAATAATGGACTAAATGAAAGAAGCACTTGTCAGGGTTTTTTGCTTCGCATTTTCATAACAGTCGTTGGCGGCGTCTCACTGACCCGTATGTGAATTCTCGATGAGTATCTCTTGAGAAGAGATGATGGATTGCTTCCTCCCCACTCGCAAACAGCAGCGTTGCAACTATACAAAACAGAGCAATCATTTAGTTATAGATTTTCTCATCTAGTTTAACTATACCAAGACGCAGCTATGCAGAGCGAATGAAAGCGTACCTTGGTTGAATGAACCGTTTGTGTATTTCGTTCCGTTCATCATGACCGTTACTCCTTCCTCACAAGTGTAATTATTCACAGTTCTCTCTGTATGCAACGGACTGCGATGCTCAACCAAACACTCATCACTTGAGAAACATTCAAAATATATAACATTAGGTTATAGCGGTACTTTATACCACTGGTCAGGCAATAAACTTGCAAAATCGAGATAAGTTTAGTTGTGTTTTACAATGACTTACTCAAATTTTGATCCCTCAAAAGAACACTCAAATTTAGAACACGGGAAAGGAGCTGGCAGGAAAACAGCAACTGTTCCAACGATTACCTAAAATATAATACATTGTTTTGAAATTGCTTTTTCAAGTTTCAACGGGTCACTTCGATATCATTTGAACATCGACAACGATAGAGCATTACCATGAGCAAAAACACTTCAAACACTCGGACACAGTTATTCAGCCATTTACGTTTTATTCTTGCAAGATGATATCTCCTGAACCTGTTAATCTTAAACGAAGAAAACTGACGATTAAGTAACCAGTTGTTTGTGCTATAAATATGAATGCAAGGCATAGCAACCTGGTTATACCTTTAAATTGATAAAAGTAAAAACCGCTCCTAAAATCCCACCCAAAAATCCTAGTACGGCAACTGGAATAAACACGAGAATATGTAGGGCGACTCCGTGATCAATCTGAAATAAATTGAACATAAAACTAGTGAGATGAAAGCTCTTAAAAAGAGTATTATCGTGCTCAATGCAAGTAGTAAACCAATAGTCAGATACCTGAAAGAGAATGTATCGCTCTGCTTTAAATAAACCGAAATCATCTTCGTATTTAAAACCTTTGAAAGCTGAGTTAAAGAGATCCTATGGAAGGAATGAAAAACGCTGTTTTGGTTGGGTAAAGGTAAACATTTACATATACATGCAAAAGGTCCATCAATTTGCATTCTAAGACTAAGGAAATGCAGAAGGTATCCCTACAATCGAGTTAAACAACGACTGGGGATAGAGGAATCAAATTTTGAATACACTGGTGCTTACAGTGGTAAAGGTGGCGACCATGGTGCAAAAGAAAATCTGCCATGATAATTTCATGTTCCAAAATGATGATACTTCCTCCATGGCAAACAGCAGGCCACCAACAGGAGCACCAAAAGCACTCGCAACACCTGCACCAGCTCCCGCCGAAATAAAGTTGCGTCTGTGCGAGAAATTGTTACATATCCTTGATTTATGTACACAGAAACGGTATAATTGTCAAGGAATCTACTGTACACATAGCTTTTCACAAACTTGCCTGTCTTCAGGATTTCTGAATCTTTGAAAATATGGAAGATTCAGTTTGAGCGTCGAGGAACGAAATTGGCTTAGACCAGCACCAATCAATCCACTGAAGGAAAGAAAATTGTAGAAATTAAGTTGTGAATCTGATATGAGTTTTGCTTCCTTGACTATTCTCTGATGAGTTAGCAGTTATAATCAAGGTGTTGTAGTCATTTATTTGAAGACATGTTTGGAGTAAATGAATAATGCTTACAAATACATTACCCTAAATGAATCATAGGACCCTCTGGACCAACAGGTAAGCCAGATGCCACAGCACAAACGCAGGAGAAGAATTTCACTACCATTGTCTTCACATTGAAAATGCGACGAATGATAGTGCCATTCAGAAATCCAATTAGTTCTGGGATGCCAGAACCAGCTGCCGCTGGACGAAAGAACTGTAAAGGATTTGCATTAGTTTTCAATGTGTTTCCACTGGATTAGACAACCAAAATACCATACAATACTTACCACTACCATAGACGATCCAAGAACAGCAAAGATAACACTGTATCCTACCACCCAAAACCATGCTAGGCCATATTCCTTTTCCTGAATGAATAAATAATCTTTGAGTCTCCCTCTGATAAAACAAATGGACACCAGATACCCAATATAGCATCTCTTTAGTAAGGGACCAGGTCCCCTTATCAATCACCATTATTACTCAAGATTACTAAGTGTGTTTAAAGGTTACCTTTATCATTTCATTGGCCATTTCCCATTTAAAACTGTCAAAGATAGATAATTATTATTTGTTATAATTGATGATGAACCAATTTGCCAAACTATCAGTATAACATAAATAACACTTGCTGGTGAAAATAACTTACTCCATGATAAGGTCAATCAGTTGATGGAGTAGAAAGCCAACAAAGCCCACAGTGAATCCAATAAGACCCATCATTACCCATCTGTCCCAATCAAGGCGAGCTGGTTGACGTTTTATCCAGTTCTTAGTTGGGTGAATAAAAATAATAATTACGCTAATATTTCTAGGGCACATCTGTAAAGGCATGCACATATTCAAATTTTGCCAGATCCAATTCACTTCTCATGTATGGAATGAAGTCTTTTATTGATAAAGCAGTACTGCATTTGCTTCAGCTGATTTGCTGCCCATATACATTGCAAGTCAACAGACCTAAACATCCATCAGAAGTGAATTGGATCCGACAGAAAACCCCCATCGTGCAAAGCACCAGCTCTGACCTCTCCAATATAGACACCTCCCTTACATGCTCAAGTCAAGTACAGGCTCAGAATCTAGGTTTCACTGCACATTTGGTGGTATATGTACAGTACCCATCATTACCAGCTGTACAAATGGTTTACTAAATATGTTACAATTACGCGCAAATTGATACATTTACGTGAACCGGAAATGAGATCAAATGTTCCGAAAACAAAGATCGATCGTTACTTTCAGTCATAAAACATAAAGAGGCAACATCGAATCTTACAAGATATTTCTTGCTATTATTACCTTGTAAACGACGCTGTGGGGCGGGAAATAATCAAGACTGTCGTACGTTGCCAACTGTTGTTTCTCCTTTTCTGTAAACTTGTGGTTGTCATACGCGCTTTCAAATTCACGTCCTTTTTGAAAGAAGCTCGTCTGGGCAACCGGAGGTCGCGAGTCCTCGTCTGCATAACCAGAGCGTACCCCGAATCCACGTCGCCTTGAAATATTTTCGCTGTTTTCATCGCTTGTATCCGTAGTTGCATTGGCACTCATGTCACCCTCTTCTTCAGAAGCCATATTGGATTATTTTGATACAGGAAGCCCAGTCGTTACTGGTCCACTTTTGATATTACGAGAATTGCACATTGTCAACCAATCAGATTGCAGTAATTCTTCCTGTGTAGGCTAGCGGTAAAACTTCAAAGGTGGCGGCAAATGATGCTGGTGATCAAAGGAGATTCCACTGGTAATCTTTCTCCTGTATACCAGCCAGACAGAGTTCACTGGTAATCTGGTATACCAGTGCCCATGGTTACTGTAGCGTTTCATTGGTTGCTGGTGTTCTAATTCAGTTTTTTTCGTTTAAATTTGAATGGTTTAATCTATAAATCTAATAAGATCAAATTATTAATAATCAGGACAGGGAGATGTTGCTGGTTTAATATTTATCACAACACATTTAATAGATTAACAATATTTATCTTATATCAACAATAAAAATAGCTTTAGATTAATTAACATGTGGGTAATCATCCATTTTTCCACATTTGAACCACATTAGTATTTCCATGAATTTGTTGCTGCTGTTCCTCCAGTAATACTGTGGCCTAATTGTATGTGAATTTACAGAAATTTGATTGTTGCACTGAGAAATAGCGACATCCTAGCTGCCACCAGGTTCGTTTACGATTCTATTTGGTTGTGAATCATTAAATAGAACTTCTTTATCTCCTGAATTTATAGTTGGTTCATTATTTGTGTCTGAGTTTAAATCAGGGTTTAGGTCAAACATGCTTCTATTAATAATTTCATCATCCCCATCTGACATCTCATCATTATTAAGTTCTTTTTCAGTGTTTGATTGTGAGCAAAATTCCTTCCTTTCAAGAGCAATGTGACTTTCAGAATTGTCATCAACATCTTGCACAACACTGGCTTCATCATTGACATCATTTTCAGCACAATTTTTATTGATATTTGTTGTGGTATCTTCACTGTCTCTTATCTCATCAAGTAATTCATCCTCTAAGATTTGATCTTCCTCTGCACTTTCATGTGTAGACAAACTTGGTACAGGTTCAACTGAATTTAGCTCCTCAGAGAAATCCTCTTGAAGCATTGCCTCTTCAGCTTCTGTAAGGCCTTCTATTTGAGACTCTAAAAACCAAAATTACATTGAAATATAACTTTGTTGCTGTTATACTTATATGCATTATTTTTATCTATTCCTAATGCATTAAGATCTACTCACTAACCTCTTTGACTTTCTTCCTCTAATCGTCTCCTTTTAGCTTCACGTCTTTCAAAAGCAAGTAGCCTGTTTTGTCTTATTTTTTCACGTTGTTCTTCAGTCAGTTCAGCAGGGGGCGCCTCATCTTGAACAGTCTGAAAAACAAGAGCTAAATGCTTAGTCCTGATGTACAAAAAACAAAAACTTGAAAAAAGGTCACAGAGATCAAGATCATGTACTTACATCATGTTGAGTCGTAGCTTCAGTCGGCGCTCTTCATTTACTGTTTCAGCTTGTCCTGAAAGACATTTTACAAATCAAAGACAAACAATTTACGATTCAGTGGAACTAGTGAATGTTCAATGAATGGTGTTGACCATGCAGAGTAGAAAGCTCAGTTATATATAAAGAAATTTATGGATACATACCTTCTGTCTCTTCATTGCCTTCCTCATCAGGTTCTCCACGAATGACCTCCTCCTCGCTTTGTCTTATTCGTTTAAGCTCATTCTAAATGAATACTTTCTAAGTGAAGCTATTGTGCAATAAACAATGACCCAAAAACATATTTTTCAACTGCACCTTGACTTTGGATTTGCTACCAAGTAATTCACATTTCTGAACAACGTTATTAAAAGGCCATCTTGGCATCAAGCATTGAGCCCAGTGTTCAAATCTACACAGAAGTTTATTCAAGTCCGACACCTGTCAAGACAGAATATATATTGTCACTAGAATTTGCCTACTCAAACACATTTAGTACCTGGTCACAGGCACCAATTCAGCGCATAGATCTTGGTAGCATTGAAGTTGCTGCTAATTCAGTAAACAGTGAATACCTCGTGACCTTTTCCTTTAAACTTCTCTTCAGAGCACAAGTGTTTCAAAGCTTCAATTCCATTTTTGGAACACAATCTGTAATTTTACTATATACTTCAGACAATTGGGAATTGGGAAATTTGGAAATTACAAAACTAGGAGTGTTAAACCTCTGTTATTTGTACTAGTTTTACTTTTTTCTTAAACGTTTTCATACCGTTCATCATTTAAATTGACTCTGGGTTTAAAAGCCCGTTTTTTCTTCTTTTTCCCGTCATTTTCTTGAGTCGGATCACCATCAATATTTTGATTTTCAGCATCATCGTGAGCAGCTATATTAGCAGGATCATCAACAAGCAGTGATTCATCCAAAGGAGGCGGTATTGCAAAGAGATCCTCGGCGTCTCCTAACACCACATCATTGCCATAAACTTCCATTTTTTAAACTTTTGTTTGGATAAATCGCAGGAAAGCTTTATACTTGGATCACTGAAATTATTTGTTTCAGCAGAGCTCAGCTCCGCTTGATTTGTTTACAAAATGATCGACTTTCCCGCGCAAAACCGCGTATTTGCGTACACTGAACTATATATATACATATCAATACCTGAACTACAACTAGTTCATACATTTTTCAAAAAAACATTGATAAAAATATCAAAACACGAAAATTTAATATTACCGCATTGACATAGCTACAGCTCCACGTTCACTATATTTGCAGTACTTCGTATCGCTCGTTTCTCGACTGGTAATTTCTTGAATAACTTTTCAAAGCTCGCTAAAGTCTTGCAAGACCAGTTTTTCTGGGTAACATGACCAGAAAAATTGATCTTGCAAGCATGCGCAAATATGTGTACCCTCAAAGAACCGGCCTTCTACGCCACCAATGACTTTTTGAACATCATTGGAAATCAAACTATTTGTCAGTTGTCAGAAAACAAACAAACAAACTTTTATTGTGTGTATATTATCATAATTGTATGTGAAAAATATTGAATGACCTAAAAATTGATGAACTGAACAATTACTATCTTAAAACTATTTACAATTATACAATAAAACCTTATAATGTACATTTAAATATAATATGAATAAATAAATTCCAATAAATACAATTCGCTTTTACCTAATCGCCTACGAACCAAATTTTCATTTCATTTTCGTTTGAATAAATACTCCTCAGTCTCAGTTGAAAATACGTACGATGGTCATGTTTGGAGCGTCTTATTTTAACGATATCTCAAACGACATAATGATGCATGTATTGGTAATGCTGTATTACAAATACTGCTAATATAAATTCACTGTCTCACTCTCATATTCTCATACAAAAGCTGGTTGTGAAACCACAGCACGTAATGACATTATCATGGAATATAAACTGGAAAATGAAATGGGAAATGCACGAAAATGTTTTGTGTTAAGGATCGATTCGCTTCAAACGCAACGACGGATCTGTTTTGAGTAATTTCTGTTCTTTCTGTAATGCAAAGAAATAGGTTTACTCCCCCGGCATTTCGCGTGTAATTTGGAATATAAAATATCATTTGAATAGTGGAAGGCTTTCGTTTGGAAAATTCATATTATAAAGTAGATTAATAACTCACAATTTGTGGATCCGAAGGTAATCTTGATAGAAGATCCATCAATTCATTGTTATCGACTGCGTTTGGTTTTCGGATTTTCTTTGTGAATTTATTAATACCTGAAGGAAGGGAGATTCATGTCATTTTGCAAATGCTAACGTGAGCCATATACTTCATATGTTTGTAGATCAACCTACCAAATGCCAGCAACAAAAATTTGATAGGCACAAGATAAAGAACTAGCGTG
The DNA here is from genome assembly GCF_004324835.1 of Dendronephthya gigantea. NCBI lineage: Eukaryota > Metazoa > Cnidaria > Anthozoa > Malacalcyonacea > Nephtheidae > Dendronephthya > Dendronephthya gigantea. The sequence continues at coordinate 161,263 of NW_021163251.1, read as the reverse complement.
GCGCCTGTCATTGCCACGCACACCATGGTGGATACGAACGGAACAGTCCAGTTAAACAAGCTAGAAAATAGATAAAAACGCATGGTAAGTATCGTTTGTGGATGTGTGGATTTTTCAACGTTATATGATTCTTACTTTTTAGCTCTTTCAAGCATGGACGCGACGTTATCCAAAGCATTTTGAATGGTTTGACAAAGATTCGTTATCATCGCCATCTTCTCTTTAAAGCTCTTTCCTTTATCCTAAGAAAAATTAACATTCCACCTTTGAGTAATTCACAGAACACATTGAAAACTACGTTGGAAATCACAAGAGAGAAAATCATTTAAAGAAATATGAAAACTTACGCCTTTCTTCTTCGTATCTTCCTCGTCATCATCATCGTCTTCCTCGTCGTCTTGTGGCGGTCCTTCCTGGATGTTTGAATTAGATTGAGGGTTAAACGATTGATTAAAATAAGAAGATACAGGATCATAAAGATTACATTTAGGATTGAACGGTTGATTCAGATAACAAGTTTAGATCATGAAGATTACATTAAGGATTAAACGATTGATCCAGATAACAAGATATAGATCATAAAGATTACAATAAGGATTAAACGATTGATTCAGATATCCAGAACAAACTCAAATTCTGTCAAATGAAAGCCACATAAGTTTGTGTCATTCTTACCTGATCCTCGGGATTCACGTTTCGTTCAGTGAGCAAGACATGGATTACATATTGTTTGAGAAAAGCCAGAAGAACACCAAGTGGGATAAGGTAGAGATTGAAGTTCAACACCAACATAATATAGACAAGGAATGCAAAAGCACTTCGGAACTTGTACTGCCAGGTGAAGAGTGAACCAACAAATGCTCCTGTCGAGGCAACACTTGCTCCAATTTTACCAATACGGTCGATGTTTCTTTGTAGTAACTAAAAAGAAAGTCGTTTAAATAGAAGTTGGAACTTAAGATCGTATAAGATCGTGTAGTAAACTCACCTGTCGCTTAAACTTCGGTGCCTCATACAACACTTTTGGTTCTCTCGGGTTGATTGTTCTGACTGCAGCTCTTATTGGGTTATAAATGACATCAAGGGTCATGATTAAATGCCCTTTTGCTCTCTTTTCTAACGTCTTGTCTTTGAGTTGGTACATACGCTTCTCTCTCGGGGTTATCTAAAACAACACATTGTACCATTTCACTTCAATTGTTCGTAAAACAAATTCGTTGTGATAAAGAAGCAATCATCTCGACGGGGAGCAATTCGGAACTGGTAGAGCTATCCAGTATAAAATACAGCGTATATATAGTTCAAAGGAAACCAAGTTACCTGTAATAGTGGTATAGCAACCTTGCCGAGTAGATCCGGAGCGCCTCGTTTGTCCTCATCATACACACTGATCTGTAGGAGATCGTGAATGTCTTTCACGTCACTATAGAAACGATGACATCATTAGATTGTGTGCATATAATGCCATAGACTTGTTAACACTGGTCTCAAATAGTCAACTCTAATGTAACTGGAATAATAACTCATGATGGACACGTCTACATATCACTTCATTGAAAATTGAATACAATTAACTAAGCTATTGCTATTTCAAGGCATGCACTGGCTTTACCCCTCTCCTATCCCCTCCTATCCCTCCTCTCCCCTCGTCTCCACCCTCTCAGCCCTCCTTCCCCTCACAACCCTCCTCTCCCCTCCTCTCCTCTTCCAGCCCTCCCGAGCTATCGTTTCAGCAGTACTAGAGTTCACATGTTTCAAACGAGACTGACAATGAAGCACTCACAATTCATATATCCTCTCCCATTGTGGATTCAATGTCTTGAATATTGTCGGAGTCATAAGTCGAGCATTGTTCAACTCAATGACAGCAAATGGATCGCTGGCTCCACCAATATCAGCCGCGGCAAGACCAACTGCTCTGTGAAGTTTAACCTGCAACCACCCGATCTCCTTGATCTTCTTCCCAGTTTTCTTCAGGGCAAACTGTTTCTCAATCTCCTCTCGTCTGTTCGGCTCCTCGACGTAAGCGTTGAGGTCCGACTCGCACCCAGGAATATCGATCGCAGTCACACCCACATGCATGATCACAATACCAGCACCATCTTCTAACTCTGCCTCGATCTTGTGCGATCTTTCTCGTTCGTATTTTGTAAGATCGATGTTGACTCTGAAATGGTTCCATTCAAAAGAATCAGTGCAAACTGTTTAGTCTGAAAACATCTGAGGGTTATAACACAGTTTTTTAACCAGACACAATAACAATCTCGTTCCCAGTACCTTCCCATGAATTCATCCTTTCTGATATCTCTGTCATACACACTGACTTCTAAAATCATGTCAGTATCTGCGAAGAATTTCAGGTCAAAATGTTCCTTCCATTGCGGGTTCAACGTTTCCTTGCAATGCTTGCTCTTGTATTTCTCATTCCCCAGCTTGAAACGACAATACGGATCGCTGGTCCCTGTAGGGAAGAAAAAAGGTAGGATCCATTTCGTACAATCTTGCTCATTGGCTTGAAACACAAGTTCACCCTAACTAACCATAACCTACCATTGTCATCCATAGCAATCAGTTTCTGTCCTTCGACCAACGTAATCGACACAATTCCATCTTTTTGTAGAGCTTTTCCACTCTCTCTTGCTTGAGCTGCTCTTCGTTGACTGGCCCGTCTCATCAACTGCAAATTATGATTTGACATTAACGAATATCACAATGAAATATCGCAAATAACAGCGATGAAAAGCAGCGTCAACCACACCGAGAAACTCACTCACCTCTTGCCTGTCCTCGTTCGTCTTTGGCATCAAATTGAAGGTTGCTGTGATCTGACCAAGCTTTTCATTTGTTCCACTGGCACTTTGAAGATCTAACGTCAGATCTGTTGGTCTAAAATGAGAGAAAATAACTCAGTAGAAGAACACTGTTTTATCCAGGAAAATCCTCTAAATCATCGGAAGGAACGATGGTGATATAACACAATGACTATCAACATTGATTCAATTCTAGTCCTGAAACGAAAAACAGGAGCAGATAGACGCCATGATTGAAAACACTTAATCTCAGTCAATAGAAGATAAAACCGGTGGTAATTTCACGTCCAGGATCCACGAATATAATCCTAACTTTAAATCCTAAACCTGCCCTAATCCTTACCCAACTACTTATACTAAACTCTAAACGATTAGAATCAAGGATTATATTCGTGGATTCTGGACATGAAATGATTAACATAAAACCCGTTCTTACCTGTTAACTTCCATTTTTGATAAATCAACAGTGACAGTTCCCATCGGATCATCGCTGCTGACACGATCGAAATCAAAAACTTTGATAACAAGCGGCATGCTGATGTCCTCGATCGGGACGCAAAATTTCTCGTTCCATTGGGGGTTGAGATTTTTGGGAATGGTTCGACTTTTGTAAATTTGTTTTCCATCAGCCTTGAATTTAACATAGGGATCGCTAGTACCTGTAAAATCGTAGAAAATAAGGCTATTAAATTGTGTATGATATTCACTCTGGCTTGGAATATGTACGTAGAAATGTAGAATGATTGACGCGCTACGAATGCCAATTTTAGTTTAGAGATATTTTATAAATACGCTATAAATATGCTATTTTAATTTAATTTATTTTGCTTTATAAGTTTAAATTTATTTATGGTTTAAAATTGATTTACTTTTAGTTATGATTAATCACTTTATTTTATTTCAAACCTGGCGTTCTTGTGATTGGTTTAACATATGGTTTATCGTGAAAGAATTGAGTGTGAAAGTCCACTAAACAAGGCAAAAGTTGAGAGTATGTTGGTTCAATAAAGTGGTTGAATTTTAAATGTTAATACAATGCAATGCATTGCAAGTTAGTGAAATTTTGTAGAATAATTAATTATAGATTAGTATAGGTTTGAGGCTTATCTATTAGTTCTGGATGGGAAAGGATGGTCAAATCAAGGTTAGGTTACTTTAGTCATTAGTATTAAGATTAGTATTAGGATTAGGATTAAGATTAGTATTAAGATTAGTGTTAAGAATTAGTATTATAGCCAGAGAGTGAGGGAAATTGTCAGAATCTTAAGCTGATTAAGGTTAAATTAGTATAAACTATCCATTTTCAATAATGTTTTACTAAGATATTTTTACTAAGATATTAAATTAGAGACTAGTGTGTGAATTGCGAATGCATTATGATTGGCCAGTTTGAATGTTCCAATAATCAACTGTTTAGATCTTACCTCATTACTTCAGACAACCTGCTGACTTCACAATATAATTTAGTATTTAGTATTAGCGTATAATTATCAGTTTAGATGAATTTAAATCATTGCTTTACATGTTAAAGTAATGCATTCATTATTTTTTGGTTACAATTTATCATTTGCACAGAAGGGGTCTTTCCCTGAGGGAAAAAATAATCATATACATGACCGGAGAAGTAGATTATATTAGGGGGATATGGGTTAGATAACCACAAGTTAAGCCACAAACGAATATCCAAACAGCCTCTATTTATTCTAGTGGCTATTGATTATCTCAGTTGAATTCAGACTTGAAGTTTGGAGATATACTTTTTTAGCAACTGTGAGATAAGTAGGAATGACAGAGAAGGTTATTTTATAAAAGCCTGATGTAGCTGTGATTGAGCGAATTTTTTTGGGATTAGTTGTTCAAAGCCCTCCAGGCAAAAAGCCAAGCCAAAGTATCTTAATTTGTTCATGAAAACAATATTAGCAGTTATAATTCTCACTTATCCTAGGCTCAAACTTAAAAGACCTCCGAACAAGCATCCTCAGATATTTTGAGGTGTTTTGCTTTTAAGGAATTAGGGATATCAATTAACTATGTAGGCCCACTGTGCAATATGTCTAAAAGGTATCATGCAAAGAAGCATAATTGTGGCAATCATAAATAATTAACATGTGCTTCATTGGCAAACATATCTGATAACAAAACATTCTTCGATATACATTTATATTTTGTTGACACAAATGACTGTCTCACAATGTTTAAAATGAGGCCTATTTTCAAATATTTCCCTTTAGTTAATGATTAACCAGCAAACAGCAATTATAATTAGTTAATTCGTTTTAGACACGAAATATAGCGATGCATCAAAACAATGCTCAATATATTTAATTTATTTTGAGTAGGATAAGAACATAATTCAAATGTTTTCACGTTCGATATCAAAACTTCGTGGCGTAAAATAACAAATTTTTCTTTCAAATCAAAACAAGTTTTATTACAAAATTCACGCAGCGATTTCTTGCAATATTAATATCAAGTACTGCGGAACCTTCTGGAGCGCGTGAGATTTGCTTAAAAAACATGATAAAATCTAAAAATATATAAGTATTTTGATGTTTTGGTGGCCTAGACAGAGGTGAAATTAGCGCGCTCTCGGGGTGTCTTCCGCTTGCTTTAGTTTGCCTAATTTTAACCGAAGAGGCTGGAAAGTGATAGGAAATGAAGTATAAATACCTGTCTTATCTCTGGCGGCCAAGTTTATGCCCTCCTTTAGCTCTACAGAGAGAGCGAAGAAGGCAAATTTGCCACTTCTGGCAACCGCCGCTGCCTATAAAAGATATTAGAACAGCCATTAGAACAATTTGTCTCAAATTAACAACCGGAAGCGAATGTCTCGACTACTTCCGCTTTCACATAAACAACGATATTCACGAGGAGAAATTGCTAGAGAAAAGCACAATATTTCAAAATGTTTTCCATCCGACAATATCAAAATAATCAAACATCATTTAGCGGTTATATCTGAAGTGAAACATTAGGACGGTAACCCTCAAATTCTTTCGCTTACAATTATGCAAAGTAGAACACGAAGGAACTGCAAACATTCGATATCGAAGATGATAGGAATCTGAAGTTTACTGAATGAAACACTCACCGTCGAGCCCGGAGAGAATTCCACAGGCGAGCTCTCGCCGTCGAGCGAGAGATTTTCAGGTCGCCCACCCGGGCTCTCGGGAGCTTGGCCGCCGCCTAAAGATATGTTTGAATGTTTTCGGTTAGTTTGAGTTTGGTCGTGTGGTTGGTTTGTGTCAGCATTCGTTGTCTCGTCCTGTTTGAGGTCGAAATTTACCGACCGTCGATGTGACCTCATCTCGCTGATGTGTGTCAACGAACGAGATAGAAAACTCTTCCTACCCTTCTTCTTCTTCTTAAGACTGTTGAAAAGCCCCTTCTTCTTCTCGCCTAGCGAAAGCGATTTCAAATCACACAAAATACAGGTTAAACATACGAACGGAGTCCAAAGGAAACAACATACAAAACATCGACATCGCGATATATATATACTGGAGTAACTTGACTTGCATACCTTTATCGTCGTCTGACATTGTAGGATTTTCTTAGGAGATTTTACGCAAAGTTCCACAGATACCTGCTTTCTGTCTACTTCTACACCAATTGACTCGTATTGGGAATCAAGGCTACGACAGCAATGCGCATGATTACTGCGCAGAAGCGTCGCGTCTTTCTTGCACCGCAAGCGAACTTTCTACAGGTGGCTGCCGGAGATGTTGTAGGCTGCAAACAATCTCGGTTTTAGCAGAAACGACAACACAACTGGACGGAAAAATCACTACTTATGTTAAATGCTCTCGGTCGACTAGTTTTCTCAGCCTAAAATACCTTGATTTCATAGCGGGATATAATTGCTTTGATGCAAACACCGGGAGTATCACGCAATCAATTATTTATACCCGTCATTATAACGCCATTTCACGGCAATTAAAAGCGGTTGCGAGGGAATAAATACATGACATTTTACAGTCATTGTTTGGTAAACTTCGGCTAAGGAAAACCCAAACCAAAAGGGATGCAACTTGTCGTATGAACACACCCTTATGTTCGCCTTTTTCAATTTTCTCTTAAAAAATGCAGCGTGGTTTAATTATTCATACCCCGACGGGTAACGTTTTTGATTAACATGAAAAAGACGCGCTATATTTATGAACGTACATGTCGTAATATTAAGAAGTGGCACTTTTTCATAACTTTCAAAACAGGAACAACTTAACGTACACTTGTTAGGGAAGCTTGCCCACACATGTTTGTTTTTAAGACTTAGAATGCTCAGGTCAAAACGTTTCATATTTAATTCTTATTATCCCAAGGTCTTAGCTAACTTGTAATAAACTCTGGCATCTCGTTTGATTTGGCTTTTAATACATGAGTATGAAAGACTATTCTTTATATTACTCTTATATTATAATTACTCTTTACGATTACTCTTTATACTCGCAATGAAGATTTTAACGTCCTGTACGGCTGGACTGGTGCGACACACAAACAAGGTCATGCAATTAAAGGCCTTGTAACACGGTGCAATTTTTCCTGCAACTTGCAATGCAATTCTTCTTTTGAGAGATGTAAGATTGGCAACGACTGAACTTTTGTCTCTATTACAATCCATGGCTTTTCTCAGTTACACTTACATTTTGAACTTTGAAGCCTCCTCACTAATTTACATCTCTTAAAAAGTAGAATTGCATTGCAAGTTGCAAGAAAAATTGCATAGAATTGCACACTGCCTTAAGGGCACACAATTTTTGGCATAGCTTCGTCACTGTTTCCATAGCAACTTGGCAGATTAAGAGGCTGTTCACATGAGCCCGTTTAGAATGGATTTTGGATTTTGAGAAGTATTGAAAAAAACCACATGCTATTGTTAGGATGATCACAAGACTACCAGAATCGTGTTACTTACTCATTTCAATAGCCGTCAAAATCCATTGTACGCTTTGTTAAATCTCTCAACCGGGATCATGTGAACAGCCTCTAAGTATATCGATATAAAGACGTACATACAGAACTGTCACATGAAATTTGCCAGTTCCTACCAGGATGGTTCTTTCTTAACAGGAATGCTCAGTCCAGGCAAACTACTGCCCGAACCATGATTTCGATTCTTCGAGAAAAATCGGTATTTGTAGACGATAGGTTTGTTCATGCGAGTGTTGGCGTTGTAGGAAGAAGCGTCAGTCTTCTTGTCTTCAGTCTTAATGTTTTTTGATCTAAAATAGAATGAAAATATTTAACGTTAGTATGTAAGATCATCGCACCTGGATGGATACAGGAAGAGACGAAGAAAAATCTTTTTCTATTTTTATTTATTTATTTTTTTCCCAAGATTAGATTCGTATTACACAATAACCATACCGAGTTTTTGTTCCTGCATAAAACCTTCGTTTGCCCTTTCTCTTTTTCTTTTTTCTTTTACCATTATTTGTTTGAGATGCTTCATAACTCCCCCCTGGAAAACGTGCCAATGTTCTAGACGACGTCTTGGCATTAGTACCTGTACCGGGGGGTTGATCTTCGTCATCTTCTATAACAATAACATTTGATTTATTTCGATTTTGAAATGCAGGAGTGTTCGTCCGCCAGGTCGATGAAGATGATGAGGATGTGGATCGAGACTTGGACGTTTGTGGAGTGAAACTCGCGTGAGAGTTTGCAGAAACTTTGGATAATTGCGACAGGCAAGTAATTGATCGTCGTTTCTCTTCTATTCTTAGACTCAATCTCCTCCTTTGGCCTCTCAACATGTTCCTGAGAATGATCAAAGGAGAATTGAGCAAACTGGAAAAAATCCACATACTGTTATCTATCGTTCAGCCAGGAACTAAACTTCTTCTTGTAGCTTACCTTTCAACTTGGTTTTTCTTGTACTGTTCGTGTTTCTCTTCACCAAACAGATTCAGTAGAAAATCATGGTCGAAAGCTTTGAAGGAATCCGCAATCCTTTCCAACACTGCGATGTAGTCTGAGGAGGATTTTTCAAACATTGCGTCAAGCTGGTTGTCTTGTTTCTGCATGAACTCATGATCTGCAGATGATCTTTGAAAATCATTAATTTCCACATTTTCTTCTTGAAGGTTAGTCTATAGGAAAAGTTCATTTCTCAAAAGTCTATATGAAAAATAGTAATTCGCATAGCAGAAAATTCACATAAAAAATGAGTTTCCTCGGCTCTCTCGGATCGCCGATGATGGAACTGAAAAGATGTGTAATGGCGTGATGGACCAGTGAACCAAAGTTCGTGGGTTTGATTCCTAGCGTGTTCAAGCTAATTTTGGCACCATCACAATATGTAATGTTGAAGATTTTGATTATTTAAGTCTGGAAAGTATTTATAATTATAATTAAACTTACCTCATCATATACATTAATATCTTCCTTGATTTCATCAGCTTGTATTCTGTCACTGGTGAGATCAACTTCTGTCACCATTCTTTCTTTCTGGCTGGTGTGAGTCTCTGGTAACGAACTAAAACGATCACAGAACAAAAGATTGTATTGCTTACCAAATTTGCTTTAGGAAAGCATTATACTCAAGTTTATATCAAATACACGAACCAAAATTATGTCCATATTGTTTTAATCTCATCAGCCTTCACTTAATTAACTTACTCTTGTACGTCGATGTCATCAAAATATGGTGGAGAATTATCATTGGGTGATAAAAACTCTGGTGTTTTTGGGCTTGGTGCGATGAAATCAAAATCAAACTAGATTATGGAGAAAAGATGCTCGATTAGATCACAAATTTTTCTCAGTGGGTTTTTATCCTGGTTTCTTGAAATTAACCATGAAAATGTATTTACAATAAACTTACCTCATCGTATTCATTAATATCTCGGGCTGTTCTTGAGACCTTTACCTGGCTGTTAAGTCCAAATTCTGAGCCAAAACAAGCATCATCAGACTGATTATATGTTCTCTTAGATGACTGAGTAGTTTCCTCTTTCTAAACACAAACAAATCATTGACAAATATCCTTCGAACATCAAGGACATTACCAGTTCCCACACTTATAGTACTGCTTCTAACCTGCTCAGGACATTCAGTTTCTTGCTTTGGAATTTGATTTTCTCTGTATATATTATGGAAAGAATGATAAATATTACTTAATATATCATATCAATAATGATATAATATTAATATGCAATATATTTTGAAAATTTTTCATTATATTTGATTAATTAATTTTTGATTATAGTTTGATTAATTGATCAATCAATCTGATCTTAACCAGGGTATCAATTGAGATCAGTTTTTGTCAAAATAAGTATAGTATAGATTAATATAGTTCAATTATATTCACTAAAAGGGAAGGTGGGAAGACCTGCTTCGAGGTTAGGGCCACTGTGTACTTAAGAGGAGGAAATATGATGGATGAAATGAAATACAAGTGTTAAATCATCAGGCTCCCTCTCTAAGGTTTATACACTGAGGGTGTATAAAAAAAAGGTAATCCAACTTCAACACGGTATTGTACCTGAACTACTCAGTCTATGAACGAATTTTTTTCACATTCGGAAAGATCAGGCTTTTAACTATCGGATGACATGGTTTTAGTACCAAATGGGGAAAAATTGAGCACATACGAGGCTGATAAAAAATATGTTAGTCGCAATCGCATATTTTCAACTTTGACCCTAATTAAAGCAGTGCATAACAAAAGAAAAAACAATTAACCACGAACACGTCACAGCTTGCACTGGTTTTATGCCGCATTGCTTGGAATGTTCTCCTGATGTGATTTATTTCTACTTAATATGCATATGCCGGTAGTTTATTCCGAAGCAAAATTCTTCAATTAAGTCCCAAAGGTAGTTAATTTTCAATGGTTTTAGTCCCAACTCTCAGAGGTGAAAATATGCGATTTTAAATAACACTTTTTATGAGCCTCGTATTTGCTCATTTTTTCACCATTTGGTATCAAAAACATGTCATTCGATAGTTAAAAGCCTAACCTTTCGGAATGTGAAAATAATTCGTTAATAGAATGAATAGTTCACGTACAAATAGCGCGCCAAAGTTCGATTACCTTCTTTTTGATACGCCCTGTAGTAACGATACACATAACTAAAGTAACATAACTTGTAAATCACTGAAGCAACCTTATTAAAACATGCTGATACACAACTTAATTGTCATTATTTTGAAAAATGGTTCGCGTTTGCCGGATTTTATTTCCTCGAAGTGGATTAGATTAAGGCACCACTGAAAGGCACGTGTGCGCCATGTTTTAATTTCGTCGAAGAAGGGCAAACGCCAAAAGATAAATCAAATACCATACTTCAACACTATTTCTGCGATGATATATAAACTTTCATTAAAACGCTTTTCTAACTACATTAAATAAATTCAAAGACTTACTTCTCCGGAGCAGCTGCAACACGCTTGTTCATTCTGCCTGATTTATCAAGGTAATGATTGCTATTCAGTAAAATTTTGGAATTTGTAAATCCCGCCATGAACGACGCGCAAGGACTGGAACCCGAAACCAAAATAACCAATCAGTGTTGTTAGCAATTTGCGCATGCTCAAGGCCAAATGTAAATTATGTAATCCTAGTTATCCTACTAAAAACTACTTTTTATTATAACATTCGTAGTAAACTTCTGCTAAGAAAAACCCACACCAGAAGGGATGCAACTTTACTTGTCGTATAAACACACCCTTGTGTTCGCTTTTTTTAATTTTCCCTTAAAAATTTTTGATTAACATGAAAAAGACGCGCTATATTTATGAACGTACATGTCGTAATATTAAGAAGTGGCACTTTTTCATAACTTTCAAAACAGGAAAAACTTAACGTACACTTGTTAGGGAAGCTTGCCCACACATGTTTGTTTTTAAGACTTAGAATGCTCAGGTCAAAACGTTTCATATTTAATTCTTATTATCCCAAGGTCTTAGCTAAATCAGTTATAATAAACTCTGGCATCTTGTTTGATTTGGCTTATGGTTTAATCGATGAGTATGAAAGATTACTCTTTATATTCGCAATGAAGATTTCGCACGTCCTGGCTGTGAAAGGACAAACAATTTTTGGCATAGCTTCGCAACTCGCAAGCGTATTCGTCATTGTTTCCATAGCAACTTGGCAGATTAAGTGAGTTCACTGGATTAGGTGCATCGATGGAAGGACGTGAATACAGAACTGTCACATGACCTCTGCAGTCAAGCCAGCAACGTGACTGACCTTGGTTGGCGAGTTCCTACCAGGATGGTTCATTTTTTCGCAGGAATGCTCAGGAATCCTGGCAATCTTCTGCCCGAACCAAGATTTCGTTTCTTCGAGAAATCGATACTTGTTGACTGTAGGATTGCTGATGTGATTGTTGGCGTTGTAGGAAGAGGCGTCAGTCTTCTTGGCGTCAGTCTTATTGTTTTTTGATCTAAAATAGAATGGAAATATTTAACGTTTGTATGTGAGATCATCGCACCTGGATGGATACAGGAAGGTCAGGAAAAGACGAAGAGAAATCTCAAGATTAGATTCACATTACACAATATAAATCATACCGAGTTTTCGTTTTCTTTTTCCCATTAAAATTTCGTTTCCGCCTAAACTTTTTCGATTTTCCGTTAGAGGTGGTAAAATTAATGCCGGCTGCCGCCCAGTAAGGAGATGCACAATCGTCTTCATTGTCCTGTCTCCCAGCCTCCATCATATCATCGCCATCACTGATCATATTATCTTCGGATGTAAATATTGCCGCTCCGGCATACGCTAGTGTTAACTGAAAAAAAAATAAATGACGAGGGACTATCAGTTCCAAACTGTTTTCCCTAAAGGTCCAGTAAGGATCATCTCTTATTGAACCAGTGTTACTACAAGAGGAAACCTAAACTAAACGAACTTTACTTATTCTTACCCTAGAGGGGGTTACTGACCTCTAAGAAATGCGATCCAAATGTCTCCATCTTGTACTCCGTTACTCCTTCTATATCAAGCATCTCCTCGCGCGTCATCGGAAGTTTGTCGGCCATCAGTCGGAGAGTGACGTCGGCGAAAATGTGATGTGGTTTCAGCCCCTCCTCTTCAGCAACTCTCTTACAACACGCGACTAGTTGTTCGTAACACGTGTTTGTCACGTGTACATTGCTTGGGACGTCACTTTTGGGAACCGTGCCACTTTTGGAGGATTTCTTGTCTCGTGTGAAAAATGGCGGAAGCTGAAAAAGGCACATTGATTAACGCTGGCCAAATGGCGTAAGCAGCTCTTGTTAAAGACGAAAGTCAACTGGTTTTTGGTTCGTGATTTACTGGCGAAATTTCGGACACATATTGAGGCATCTTATCCCATCAACAATTCTTTGATCAGTAGAAATGCCTCTCACCTTCACCCGACCGTTTAGAAATTCCATCGCTTTCGGCCCAAGCTTGGCGTAAGCGATGACTTGTGAATGATGCCCAACAGTCAAATCTTCGATGAGGATATCTTTCATTACCAGCATACGAAACAATCGTTCTGCATCATTTCGAGATAAACTATCCCCAGCCTTCCCGTACATCACACAACGGTTGAGCTTCTCACGATCAACCTTGGCGTTCTGACTACCCTGGTGGAGTAAAAGGAAAAATAAGTCCACTTTGATCTCTGTGACTAAGATTTAAACTGCCTCTTGTAATGATCAAATCAGTTCATCTCAGTCACATGTGAAAAGAGTGCTTTCAGTTTGACTCTACCAAACACAGTGGTCATTAGTTCATGGCTCTCATCTCTGTGACTGAACTGAAGTTTGATTCCTGTGAGGTTTGACTCCGTTGCACTTTTACACCCGAGAAGATCGAGTGCTACCAATTTCACTCCAATTTCGATGAAGGTACCTTTTGAGAATCCTGGCATTATAATTCGACATTAATAAAACCACCTTCTGTCAAAATTAGTGAAAGAATTAATCTTACCTTAAACACGTCAACCAGATGTTTCAATGTCAGTTGAGCCATAGGACGTTGCCAGTTGCCATTTCCTTTATGGATCAACGTATTCACAGACTCAACAATCAACTTGGCAAGTGGTGTAACATCTTGCTTTTTAACCTGGTCAGCGCTTGAGCAGTTGTCACAGATCGTGGACTGGTTATTGTGGCATTCAGCAGTGTCGAATCCAGTCTCTCCAAAGTACTCCAGGAGCTGCGCACGCCTGCATTCTGTCACGTTTTCACAGTATTGGACAACACGGTAGAGGTTGTTCATGTGTACATTTATGGATGCCTGGGTATTTGTTTTGTCTGATAGGACCATTCTGGGTGAAGTAAGGATAATGGTCAAATGTCATAAGCGGGAATCAAACTCAAATAACAAAGATTAGAGACTAACTGACTAAGCACTGTTTTTGCCAGAGTCAAATAACTGTAGGCCGAGTTCTTTTCTTCCTTGTGAATGAGGTAAATGAATACGAGTGTACCACATTCATTGCATCAACTCACCTTTTCAAACGATGCACATCTCCATAGTTGTAGAACAGGATACATACAGAATTCTGGCCATCTCTGCCAGCGCGACCACACTCCTGAAAGTAACCCTCAAGCGACTTGGGCAACGAATGGTGAAAGACAAATCGCACATCAGCCTTGTCTATTCCCATCCCGAACGCGATTGTCGCACAGATCACCTGGATAAAGAAAATATATGGAGTGATGTGCACAGACTCAAAACCTAAAACAATATCGTTAACTGAACATTGTATTGTAAAAAACAACAGGATGTTCACAGTCAAACATGTTCCATCGTATTCTAAAAGAAGGTTAGTACCACATATCGTTGTCTAAAGTAATCGCCTTTAGATACACAGTTGCAATGCAGTATTGAGCAAGTATGTACCTTGCATCTGTCTCGTATCCAGTCCTCTTGAGTGCGTTTACGTTCCAAATCAGACAAGCCCGCGTGATATGCAGTGGCCTGAATCCCAGTCTGACGAAGATTATCGGCCAGATTGTCACAATCGTTCCTAGTATGGAAAAATAAGATGATGAAATATATATATATCAATGAACGCAAATCTTGCTACCGAAGCAAGTATTTTGCATTAAATACGCTTAATTAACACGACGAAGTCTGTCCAAATATTCTTGTTGTCCTAACCTGGATAGACAATAGATAATGCCTGAATCAATCGCGTGGTTTGCCTTGATAATTTCCGTAATTTGCTCCGCTAGTTTGCCTTTCTTAGGACGAAGCAGGAACTGCAGATTTGGACGGTTGAAACTCTGGCTGAACCTGGAAAAGAAAATAACTATTTTAAACATTCTTCCCCAAAGGTCCACCAGCACACGGAAAATATTATATGAAGAGGGAACCAATCTTGTAAAGTTTCATTTGAAAGTGCCAGACAAGAAGATTAGAACTCAATTGAACTCTGGTCTCTAAAAATCCAATGCTTCAAACGCACCACATGGGTTCTTTCATTCTCAACTGCGTGACAATGTCTGTGCGAACACGAGGCGTTGCTGTTGCGGTCACCGCCATCATGGGAACGAGAGGAAACTTCTCGTTTAACGCCGACAACTTTTTATAATCAGGGCGAAAATCATGGCCCCACTGACTGACGCAGTGCGCCTCGTCAATTACAAATCTGGCCAGCTTTCCACGACCGTAGAGACTCTCCAGTGCGTCTGAAAGCCTCCCACTCCCGCTAAGTTTTTCTGGCGTCACGTAGAGAAGCTTAGTTTGAGGAGAAACACTGTGAAGATCTCGGTAGATGGCGTTCACGACGTTTGCCGATGTTTCACCGGTCATCTGATGCGCTGGAATCTGCAAAATACAATTATTTACTGAGCTACACGTAACAAAAAAAAACAACACAACCTTAGGAATTTTGAAAAAGCTCGACTCCCAGGAATATTAACTGCTTAACCCAATATGAATATAAAAGCAGTAACTCTCCTGACGAAGGCCCTCAGGTCGAAACGTCGAGAAGTGTTTTGTCTATTTAGGCAGCTGTTATACCACATTTGATGCTAAGTTGTTTGAAGACGCTGCCACGCTGCTCCTTGGTTATATTGCAATATGAATATAAAAGATTTATGTTCTTCTTACATGATTTGAACTGAGTTTCATCACTTGATCTTGTATCAAAGATTTCAGGGGGGAGACAACGATGGTTACCCCGTCAGTTACAACAGCAGGTAATTGATAACAGAGACTCTTTCCTCCCCCGGTTGGCATCAATATGAAACAATTCCTTTTGAGCAAAGCGGCGGTGATCGCTTCGTGTTGGTTGAAACGAAAACACTTCAGACCAAATGTTCGTCTTAGGGTCCTGTTCACCTCCTGCGTGAAGGCGTAATCTGTTCTCTTAAACTCATCTGAGGAATAGAAAAGTTGGAATGTAAGAATAATTTAGCATTGATTGGCACCCACCTGATAACTCAGTAGTCGAACCTGTATTATGTCATATAGACCTTTACGAAATGTCCGCATAATGACATAGTTTTGGGACAAAGTATGACTCTGATATAAAATCGTGCAAACTCTGTTACTAGTTCACTCGCCTCGATAACCATCATCTGGTAATGAGTTACCAGTCTTCTTTGGTTGAGCACTCGTTGTACGTTGCCCGACAGTGGACGCTTTTTCTTTACTACCATTATTTGTTTGAGATGCTTCACAACTCCCCCCTGAAAAACGTGCCGATGTTGTAGACGACGTATTGGCATTAGTACCCGTACCGGGGGGTTGATCTTCTTGATCTTCGTAATCTTCTATATCAATAACATTTGATTTATTTCGATTTTGAAATGCAGGAGTGTTCGTCCGCCATGTCGATGGAAATGATGGGGTTGTGGATCGAGACTTGGACGTTTGTGGAGTGAAACTCGCGTGAGAGTTTGCAGAGACTTTGGATAATTGCGACGAGTCAGGCTGCAAGACGGGGGGAGATTTATCAAAGAAACTATCACCACAGAGGGGGAGGACGTCGCCATCTGAAGCACGTCTTGATGAGGTGATAGTGCTGGTACTGTTCTGTAATAACCATCCTGCATACAGAAAAGATACAAGAAACTGTTTGTTAAGATTGTTTCGTCAGTCACTAACCCAGCATATATTTATCATCTTAGCTATCATAGTATGATTAAAGACCATCTTTAAATGCATGAGGAGTCTCACCGTTTCCAGTTTGCTGCGAAGACTTCTGTCCGATTGATCGACGTTTCTCTTCTATTCTTATACTCAATCTCCTCCTTTGGGCTCTCAATCTGTTCCTGAGAATGATCAAAGGAGAAATGGGTAAATTGGAAAAAATCCACATACTATATCGTTCAGCCAGGAACTAAACTTCTTCTTATAACTTACCTTTCAACTTGGTTTTTCTTGTATTCTTCGTGTTCGTCTTCACCCAACAAATTTAGCAGTAAATCTTGGTCGAAAGCCTTAAAGGTATCTGCAATCTTTTCCAACACGGCTATGTAGTCTGAGGAAGATTTCTCAAACTTTGCGTCAAGAGTTTCCTCGGCTTTCTCGGATCGCCGATGTTTGAACTGAAAAGATGTGTAATGGCGTGATGGACCAGTGAACCAAAGGTCACGGGTTTGATTCACAGCGTGTTCAAGCTAATTTTCAGCTTGCCTGGGATGTAACTCAGTGTGGCACCATCACAATATGTAATGTTGTTGAAGATTTCGATTATTTAAGTGTGGAAACGTATGTACAATAAACTTACCTCATCGTATTCATTAATATCTTCCTTGATTTCATCAGCTTGTATTCTGTCGCAGGTGAAATCAACTTCTGTCACCATTCCTTCTTTCTGCCTGGTGACAGTCTCTGGTAAGGAACTAAGAGAATCACAGAACAAAAGATTGTATTGCTTACCAAATTTGCTTTAGGAAAGCATTATACTCAAGTTTATATCAAATACACAAACCAAAATTATGTCCATATTGTTTTAATCTCATCAGCCTTCACTTAATTAACTTACTCTTCTGTGTCGATGTCATTGAAATATGGTGGAGAATCATCGGGTGATAAATACTCTGGTGATCTTGGGCTTGGTGCGATGAAATCAAAATCAGACTAGATTATGGAGAAAAGATGCTTGATCAGATCACAAATTTTTCTCAGTGGGTACGTTTTTATCCTGGTTTCTTGAAATCAGCCATAGTGTTAATTGAGGGAACTTGCCAAACATGATAAGAATCAAGTCCTAAGTTTGTACTCAGAATCTTTACTCAGAGAGCTAGGCAAGCCGATAGAAACTGCTAAGGATTGGAGTTGTTATCAGAGGTGATTGAGGTGTGGTTTGGGGCTAGCTATCAGGATGAATAAAGGAGACTATTTTATCATCATAGAGATCAAGTGCCGTACAAGTCTAAGTTGTTTCATACAGTATACTATAATCGAAGATGGGTTGACTTGTAATCAACAGCAGGTTACCTCAGGATCTTCGGCATATCCATCGATATTGCAATTATAAATGTCATTGTTGTTGATTGAATTGTTGTTTTCTTCAACGTCGTTGAAAAGTTCCTGGCCTAGAATTATGAAATAATAAACAAGCTGAGTATCATATTTTGTGTCCAACTGTACATTTATTCACTTTCTGATATCTCCCTGCATGCTGGTTTGTTCAATGCATTCTGGTACTGTAAGAAGTTAATATTTAAATAACCCACCCATCATGGTACCAACATCTTCGTCATCATTATCTTGAACATCACATGGCCATACCATGTCCGTTTTCAAACGTTTACACTCATTTCGAGGTTGCCTGTTAAGCTCAGGTTCTAAGCCAAAACCAACATCATCAAACTCACTAAATGTTCTCTTAGATGACTGAGTAGTTTCACCTTTCTAAACACAAACAAATCATGAACAAATATCCTTCATCAAGAACATTACCAGTTCCCAAAATTAATACTGCTTCATGCCATATTATTACACCCAGTAAACAACTAAATCTAACCTGCTTAGGACATTCATCAAAATCATTACATTCTGAAATATTTGACTCCAGATTCCAAGGTTGTGTTTGCCGTGATCTATTATCAGATTCTTGGTTTGGAATTTTATTTTCTCTGTATTTATTATAGAAAGAATGATAAAAAACCAAGTATAGTTCAGATTAACGCAACATTATTTCACTATAAAAGGGAAGGTGGGTGCAGGTATATACATTTAGGAGAGGGGCATGTGACAGGTTTTGACCCAGGTGAGGGTCACAATATGTACTTAGAACATTTATGGTAATGATACACACATCCCATGAACAACCCACAATGGAGCACCCCTACCAGGTAAGGTTGGATCCATCAACCCTACCTTATGACTATTGACTATGGAAATAATAACTATAAGTAACATAACTTGTAGGCTCATTTTGCTGAAGCCACCTCATTAATCCTTATGAAACATGCTTATTACACAACTTACTTGTCAATTTTTCGAAAAATGGTTGCTTTACCAAAGGGGATTTCATTTCCCCGAAGTGGTTTTACTGGTTTAGAGAAAGGCACGGTGAAACCATGTTTTCTGGTCGTATCCCTTTCTTTAATAGATTTATCACCATATTCGGACTTCTTATCTTTCGGTTTAATAAAGAAGTTGGAGAATATCGTGCTTGATGATCCCGAGTTATTTGATTTCGTTTTGTTTTGAGAAGAAGGGCTAAAGATAAATCAAATATCTTAATACACTGAAACCATTTCTCATTTCTGCGATGAATATACATTTCGATGCAATATAAAAACAATTTCCACTTAAAAGGCTTTTCTAAATGCATTAAATAAAATTCACAGACTTACTTCTTCGGAGCATTTCCACTCTTGTTAAGAGAAAGTCTCATAGTAAAATCATAGTAAAATCTTGAAATCCTCCTGATTTATTAAAGTAATGTTTACAATTTAGTAATTCACAAATCCCGCCATGAACGCGCGAGGACTGGAACCCGAAACCAAAATAACCAATCAGTGTTGTTAGCTATTTGCGCTATATAGTTTGAAAAATGATACCAGATTCTATCAAGAGAATTGACAAACTGCGACTATGTACACACGGTAACTTTTTTGAGCGTTTTCACGTTTTCACCGTTTCAAACACCGCCAATTTCCAAGAGAGTCTAAAGCTAATTTAACACAATAAAATAGACAAAAACGATTTTGAAACGCTCGAAAACGCCGCTCGTGTACGTACACATAGCCTGCTTTTCATGTGTTATTGAGGAAATAGCAAAATGGGTGTTTAGGAGGCATAGCCCTGAGTTTAGGAGGCCCATCGCCCCCTGGACATCTGATCCATGGATGGTATTTGGATAAACCCGGCGGGATTTTCTTCTTCGAAGGAAGGTCTAAAATAACCGTCAAATCAAATTCGTGCGCAGGCGCTTCAATGCAAAACACAAGACTCGCGTCAGTGACTTTGTTCAGAAACCAATAATAGTGTCCACAGTTGGAACAAGACAAAGCGAGTTCCTGGTGGCATGATCGAAAAACCTGCTTTGTCAGCAAAAACGTCATAACACAAACGTTTTATAAAGGTTTATTGTACGGACTAAATATGGGTCTTGAACTAGAGCCAGGCTTGAAAAATTAAACTGAAGTGATTCAATATCTATGCCAACGTCGCAAGCCAGGCTCTTTTACCTACCGCTCCATGCACGGCCCACGCTGCGGTAAGCTATGCGTCAGGCTCAGCACGTTGTTAAATGTTCAGTTAAACGTCGAGTTTCCCTTTCGCAAATTCCTAAGCTGCCGCGGCGCCTGCGATGAGCGTTAAAAAATAGAGATCTGGCTGGTATTGTGTATAGGTCAACATTCGTCCTTGTCCTATGTCGTAAGTTTGTTGTATAATTCGTCGTTGAGCAAGGTCGACATATAAAAACCGAAATCAACAAATGACGCGTATGAATAGATGATTACGTCATGCAGCGTCATGCACTAACAAAAAATTCATAAATCATCAAATGAATCACTGAACAAAACTGATGCAGTGTGATCCAATGATTTGTGAAATAATTATTGTATTCTAAAAGAATTCCACGTCCCTCATATAATATTTGGGAAAAATTTCGACAATTTTGAGAGATTCAACAATAATATAAAAACAGGAGGGTGTCTGCTGAGATCCTAATGAGACAATCTCACACCGAAATATTAATTAAAATTTTGAAAAAGGTAGTTTTCGTTTTCATATATTTGGGGTAAGTCTTCTGGTGCAGCATGCTTATTATAGTGGTAAGTGAATGATATACATCTGCGTAATTGACCGCATAACCCTAATGCAAAGAATGACTGAAGAAAACCAAAACACATTTTATTTACCAGAAAATATTCTCATGAATTGCTAAATACAGTCAAACAGCGCTATTATATATTGTCACTGCCAGCAAATGTTTAAAAATTCATGAATTAAAACATACTGCAGATCGAAGCGAAACTGCCAAAATACAGACCGAGCCGGTTCGCAACTACGCGGTAAACTAATCTTACGCTTCAGTAACCAATATTTCGTCTCAAGTTAATCAGTAAGAAATCAGCACAACAAAAGCTTAAAGGCAAGAGAGGAAAATTGAACACAGTTACTGATATGGCAACACTTAAGGTTGTGCCTGTTATTATTAATAATCTCTCAAATTCTTTTTATAAAGGAAAGGTAAGTACTGACCGACTTTAAGTTTACTACGTCAAACTAAGTTGATTCTAATCCGGGTTATTTGCATTTTTATGTAGTTTGAACGGGGCTTTATATATATCAGTAAAATAATATTAATTGTTTGCCCTTCGCATATTTTTTACTTCCGAGCTAGGGAAGAGAAGAAACCGTAAACAATAAAGCCAGAAAAATATTTCATATAGAGACAGTGCATACAAGATTCCGTAAAATCTGCCGATTAAAGAATCAACCGTTCAAAACTGAAAAAATTTCTTCCAACTATATATATGTTGTTATATTTCATATATTCTATATCATCGTTATTTCAACAAGAGCATTATTATTATTATTATCATACAATTATTTGAAAACGGTAGTCCTTCAGTTATATCTGATTTTCAAGGAGCCGTTTCTTATTACACTAATATTAGTTACAATTATTAACCTAACCTAAATGTCTACAAGCATGCAGTCTAAAACATACAAAATTAATATACAAATATAATTCGGACAAATGTTTCGCCAAAGTTTCAAGATTACACATGCTCAAACATCAAACAAGTGTCATGATTGATTCATGAAGATATTGCTAATATAATGTCCATTTTCAACTAGTTTCCAGACCCGCAAAATGGTTATTAGTTAGATTTTTAAAACTACTTATCTACTTTACCCAAGACTCCAGTTTATGCATAAAGACATGTCTTTATAACTTAGAATATAATATATCCTACACTGCTTGCTCCTATTGATATCTCAAACTTACAAAACTGATAACGCAACAACAAAGGGAAGATATCGTCATATTCTATAGTTATTGTGACATATATAGTAAGCCTATAATATTCTGCCTAATGCAGGTGACGTTATTTTCTGACGGTCCAAAAGATCCTTGCGAAGCAGCGCGGAGATGTTTAGCTGAGTCGACGGAAGGAGATGGTCTAAACGCTGGGCTATCCTTCGATGTTCGATCATACGGTTGTACCAGGCTGCGTGGAATAAGAAATGGGAGACCAGACAGTAACAGAAATCCCTCCAAAAGGGTTGAAGAAAACGAAAAATTTGTTGACGAATCTCGAAGATCAGAAGAATCATCGCAAAGAGAAATGGTATTAAACAAATCTTCACTCTTATGACACTGATCAGAAAACGCTCGAAAACGTTACCGTGTGCACATAGCCTATATCACATACCATAGACACAGTGGAATAAAAGCCATTAGTGATGTAAAACAGGATTGCAAACGTTAGAAGATAAGAATAAAATTTTGCTTCAGAAAGTTTAAATTCCAAATTTGTTTCCAGCAAGCTCTTTCATTGTGTGTTGATAAAAATTGTTTTTTTTCAGTTTTCTTGGTGTCATTTTTTATATCGGTCGTTAAAGTCGTTATTGGTTAGCAACTGAAAGATATAGAAACGACGCCTACTAACAAGCCTTTTTGCGTACATGTGAGAATTTCAAATTTTTTTATTCACACACATTGATATTTCTTAGGAAACCCGGGATTTGCTGAATGACGCAGATCGAACATCAGATGAAACAATTCGAGGACGACAAGAAACGGAAGATGAAACGGTATTAAAATCTTCATACTCATGACACTGATCAGAAAAGGCCGTCAAACGGAGGTGGGACATCAGTGGTAGAAACATGCTGCCCCCCCTACGTTTTTGTGCTGGAGATAATGTGTCCTTCCTTTAAAGCGATGTTCCATTTTTCTGACATCAAATTGCCCTTCTTGATTTTATGAACGGTAAATTGTGCACAGTCTACCACTGAACACAAAGACAGTGTAATAAGAGCCGTTCGTGATGTACAGTATGATTGCAGATATTAGAAGATAAAAATATTTTTCCTGCAGCAAAAAGTTTTTTTTTAAATTCAAATTTGTTTCTAATAATGTAATTTTTCATATCAGTTGTTGAGTCCTCGTAGTGTACTAAATTAACGAAAAAGATATAGAGACGAGAAGTGAACTACACCAATTAAGAAAGGGCGGAAGTAACGGTATATATATATACATATATATATACCTTATGTATAATATTTTATTTAAATGTGTATTATTTCTTTGTACAGTCGAGTTATTACTTGAGGTCCAATGAAAAGGGATCACGAAGGAAAAGATTAGCCAGAGAAAGGGTAAAACAATTGTATATGTTATAGTGATGCATGCCCTTCGCATTGACTGACGTTTTTAGCTTGAAGTTTTACTTGATGACATCAGGTGTATCAAACTTGGTGATGATACCAGCCTGGAGTAAATCGTTGCTACACAACGAAAAACAATACATATATAGCCATTAATCTAACCTCATTTTCTTTAAAGTGATAAGCTATAAATAGGAGTTAGCGAATTGTAAAAGAGAGAGCAAAATCTTTAATATTCCCAGTCATATTGTTTGCTCTTATTCATGCAATTGAAACAAGTATATATAACAAGTAATTAAGCTTGTAGGTACACCACGTAAATACTTACGTGGTGTACCTACAAGCTTAATTACTTATCGATTGTCACCATGCGAACATACAAGAATATTATTAATATATAACAACTCTAGATCGAGGTTCTTGGCCAAAAATCATGTACAGAAGCCGATGCGTCACAGTCAGAACCAATTGCAAAGGTACGTTTAACCCCATAGTTCATATTAGAAATATAGAAATTCATGTCGCTTGTCATGACATACTTGCATTGTGGTAAGGAGGTAGGGCCTACTATAGTCAGCAATCAGAAGCAAAACCACTCGCCAAGGGAAAACGATCTTTTCAGTTTTCCCCATACATCATATAATTTTAATTTTAGGTGTTTAAACAGTTGCCTTATTCCTTGAGATCCAATAAAAAGGCAAAAGAAACATTACCAGAAGGGAAGGAAACGGTAAACAATTATAATTTTTAAATAAGATAATTTTGTTAGATTATTTGGTTTATTTCGAATTAAAATGGACTATATTTAACAATTGTGTCTTTTGTTCACGCTTAGCAAAACAATATCTATCAACAATGGCCGATTATAAAAACGTTAAAACAACGTGTCCGATGATCTCTATATATTATGCTAATGATGTTTTTATCATTATATAGAATGTAAATGACAACCATGGTTATGACGTTGTGGGATGCCACTACTCCCTGAAGCAACTTGATGAAGACCTCGAAAAAAAGTTTGAATCGGAAAAATACAAACAAAAAATGGCTCCTATTATTGAAAGGCTCAAATCCAGAATTAAGGAAGATGCCAACTGTGGATGTTAATCAAATGGACTCGATTTTATGGTCAATCAATAATATACGCGAATAATTATCTATAACTTAAGGCCGGTATACACGACAAGCGTTTTGGGGCTTAGCCAGTCTGACGATTTTGTCCCGCTATGTAAATTTCGTGTTATTATAATTATTAATTTGTTTAGAAATTCATTGTTTTCACAGTCGATAAACACCAAAATATTAACATAGCGGGACAAATCGTCAGGCTGGCTACGCTACTGACCAGTGAAATATTATACACTTAGGGGCTGTTTACATGAGCCCGGTTACTCGAGATTCAACGAAGGGTGAGTGAATTTTGAGGTATTGAAATGAGCAGATAATGGCAGTCGTACAATCACCACAACAATAGCATGTGCTTGTTTGGTGTCATAAAGACTTATTTCAATACCTCAAAGTCCTCTCACGCTTCATTGAATCTCGGGTAACCGGGCTCATGTAAACAGCCCCTTACGAGACGAAGTCGAAAAAAAGTCTATTATTGACCAGATTGAAGGTCCGTATAGAGAAGTATTTCCCAAGGTCTCAAGTATTTCCCAAAGTCTCATTGAACATAATTTTGAAACAATCTAAACAAATAGTACTAACTTTAAACGGCATTTGAGCAGCCACAAATAATGACAAAAATAAACAAATAATGACAAATATTTTTTAAAACGGAGGTTTTTTTATCCGTTTTAGCCTTGCGTCCACACGTAACCGGCGTTTTCGGTAACCCGGCGAAAACGCAGGTTTTAAAAAACGCTCTCCAGAGTGGAGCTTTTCAAAAACGCCGGTTTCGTGTTTACGTGTGGACGGACAAAAACGGGTTTTCAAAAACGCTCTCCAGAGTGGAGCTTTTCGAAAACGCCGGTTTCGTGGTTACGTGACAATAAACACCAAAATATTAGCATAGCGGGACAAATCGTCAGTCTGGCTACGCTACTGATCAGTGAAATATATACACTACCTCGGGAAATAGTGAGTTTTGTTCTCTCGAAGGAAAACAAAACTCACTATTTCCCTCGGAAGCACACATTAAGTGTTTTGATATAAAGGAAAAAAACATACATATTTTAGCGTTTCCTGCAATCTGATTGGCTACGCGAGCGGTCCGTGTTAAGCCGTGCGGAAGCCAGTGGCGGAAGCACAGAGCCAACGCTAAAATATGAATTCGGACCGCAAGAAAAAAAATCCTATTATTTACCAGATTGGAGGTCCAAATAGGGAATCTTCCAAGGGTATATTAAAAAGGCAAAACGTGGGAATTTTGTCAGCACGTATCGATATTTTCGACCTTTGCCGGTAAAGCAAAGAGTAACAAAGCATGTTGCATTTGTGGGATAATAAATTATTTTTATCCCTGTTTCGTTTTGAGGCACTCGGCAAAATCAGTCATCTTCAAACAAACAAAATTTTCGCCAAATTGGGCGAAAAAAAGGATGTTTTCAAATGGAACTAGAAGTTACTTTTGCAGGTGAAGTGCTGCCACACAGGCATAGGGTCGTATAACACAACACAAGAACAACAGAACACAAGCAAATAAAACTACAGCAGTACAATGTACACAAAAGTGACAAATATTTTAATTTAGATATTAGTTAACTATCACTTATCTGAAATAATTGGCAAGGCTTTACAATGTTATAAAACATACACAATAATCGTATATATGAACTAAGAAAATGATTGGAATGCATGTATCTTTATACATTTTACTTATATAGTTAAACTTAATCTTTTCTGTAGAATATATTATCAATAAATATTAAAGAAATTCCTGTTCGACTTGCGTTTAAAGTAGCAGGGTCAAACAACTTCTGAAGGATATGTGTGCCGTTTAGTAGGCAAAGAAGTTAACCTTTACGGTGAAGAGGGAATCAAAACCCTGGGAGTCAACTGGAATCCGCAGTCGGATAAGTTTAGTTTCTCGGTTAAGAAGAGAAATGACGAAGAAACGTTAACAAAGCGAACAGTTCTTTCGAGAATTTCACGTCTGTTTGACCCTCTGGGTTTGGCCTCCGTGGTAACAATCAAGGCAAGAGTTGCTCTCCAAGAAATTTGGAAGGCAAAGAAGTACGACTGGGATGACCCATTGCCTGATGAAATGCGCGATTTGTGGTAAACTTTTCAGAGAGCTAGAAGAGTTAAATGAGATTGCAATCCTGGACCATCTGAATTGCACGTTTTCGCCGACGCAAGTGCTACAGCTTATGGAGCAGTAGCTTATCTTCTCTGGCCTACTTCCAAAGGTCCTAAAGTGAGTCTAATCGCCTCGAGAGTTAGAGTTGCCCCTTTACGTCAGGCAACTATTCCACGATTAGAGTTTATGGCATCATTGGTTGCTTCGAGATTGGCAAGTACCATTTACAACGAGTTTAAGACGAAGTCAGAAGTGGTTAAGCTGTGGTCCAATTCAAAGATAGTTTTGCATTGGTTGCAGTCCGATTCTACAATGTTGAAAGCGTCCGTGGGCGTTCGTGTAGCTGAGATACAGTCAACGTGGGAGTCAAGTCATTGGCAACATGTTCCTTCTGCCTTGAACCCGGCAGATGATCTAAGCCGAGGAATAAAAGTCAAAGACATGCATGGTCGATGGTTTCAAGGACCGACATTCCTTAAGTTGCCAGAAAGTGAATGGCCAAACGAGAGCGTGGAAGCTGATACAGAAAATGACACAGAAAGAAAGAAACCCAAAATTGTAGGCAGTGTCAATCCCGAAACCCCATGTATTGATCCAAAGAAGTATTCAAATTGGCAACGGTTAGTCAGAATTACGGCTTATTGTATCCGTTTTGGTCGCAACGCTCTAGTCAGCGTACAAGATAAGTCAAATATAGAGTTGGGTCCTCTTCAACCTGGTGAATTAAACGAGGCCAAAGAATTCTGGATTCGAAGAGCACAGAGCACGATAGTCGACTAGAAAAATCATTGCAAGGATCTTGTACCCTTCGTCGAGAACGACATCATCCGAGTTGGTGGACGCCTCAAGAGAGCTTCCTTTCCCTGTGATCAAACACATCCCATCCTGTTACCCGGAAACCACCACGTATCAAAGTTAATAATGGAAGAATTCCACGAGAAAGTTTGTCACGCTGGCTGTGAAAGAAGCCTTTCTGAAAGTAGGCGTGAGTATTGGATTATGTCGTAAGTTTCATATTGATATGTCGTAAGTTTCGTCAGTGACCCCACTCCATCTTGATGGCAGACCTTCCTCGAGAGCGAGTGAAACCTTTTTCCACCATTTACAGTAACTGGCGTGGATCTGTTCGGTCCATTCAGTCTTAAGGTTTCGAGAAACAAGAGTGTTAAAGCCTGGGGTGCAATTTTCACTTGTGCTAGAGTACGGGCAATCCACTTAGAAGTCGTCGAGAGTATGTCAGCCGTAGCCCTTCTCCACGCGATGAGACGATTCGCTTCACATCATGGTTGGCCAAGCACGATAATTTCCGATAACGGTACGTCGTTTGTTGGAACAGAGAGATTATTAAGAGAGCTATTTACAAAGTTGCGACAGAAGCTCGAAGATTTCGCAACCCTACATCAACTTGTTGTTGTAGATCGGGAGCCAACGGTTATCTTGGAACGAAATGAACACAGTTTTTGCCGAAGTAAAGTCGTTGATCAACGGAAGACCCTTAGGATACCCATCGAACGATCCCAATGATTTACAACCCCTTACCCCTAACCATTTTCTCATCGGTCGAGCATCGAACAGCGTTCCTCACGGGTCATTCGAGAGATGTGAAATCTCAAGTCGAAGGTTTTGAGTTTGTCCAACTCTTGTTCAGCAATTTTGGAAGAGATTTATTCGAGAGTATCTCCCGACGTTGCAGAAAAGAGGAAAATAGCGATTAAAAGAACGACAGATGAAGATTGGCGAAGATTGGTCTTGATGGTCGATTACGAGACACCGCACGGGAAATGGAAGTTAGCCCGAGTTGGAGAAGTTTACCCTGGAAAGGATGGTGTGGTAAGGAATGTTTTGGTCAAAACACAGCATGGTCATTACAAAAGGTCGGTGCAACATTTATGTGTTTTAATAGAAGCTAGAAGCAAATGAGCGAGCATCCACGAACTAGTCGAACTTTGGCCCCGGAGGGTTGGTTTGAATACCCAGCAACATTCCATCATTATAATTACTCCGGCGTCAGCGACGGAGTTGAAAATTCGCCCTGGTTTTGTTTTGTTGTTTTTTTTTTGTTTTTTTTATTTTTCGTCGTCGCAAGTCTGAATGGCGCGAAACATTCTAGTATTTAAAATGTGTATGTAACCGTATTTATCTACGCCCCAGTCTTATCTGCTAAGAGTTGTGGCAGTTGTGGTGCACAGCTTTGGCTAATTTTTTGATGCGCGATTCGATTTCGCTCGCATGATACGGCAATTCCTCCAAGAGGAACAAATAAACAGTTCTTTTCACGCTTTTCGACTAAGTTTAGATTGAATTGGGGTAAGAATATATTTAATACATGTAGATTTCTATAACTATATAACTATATAAGCGCGAATTCCAAAGGCAAAGTGTGAGACAAAGCGAATATATCATGCGGTTTATTTACATTTTTGAACAATTGAACTTCTATACTTTTTAAAGTACAATGTCCTTTTGAATTTCGTGATCGAACATTTAGGTTCGCAAGGCATCTAAATGCGAATATGAATTATGAACTGTATTGTTTATGTTCAGAAGCTCTATATTGAAGACTGGCACGTGCGCCGGAGTTAATGCCAGAACAGGCGTCTTGTTAAATTAATTTTAATGTAATATATCTAGTTAATGTTAGTTATTAAGTTCATAAAAGATACTGTATGAGTGACTGCTAATCAGTTAAGCGTCCGGAGAAGTGCGAGACAGAACGAACAGTTGATTTGAAAATATTTGTAGTAGACAAAGTCCTACGGGTTTCTGAAAGTGAAGACTCATGCTTCCACTTGTTCTCCCAATCCCTTATAGCAGATCGTTGATCATGATTATAAAAGGACAAGCTGAAAAAATAAAACTAAATCAATGAAATATTCACATTTTTTGCAACGTTTAGTATTTTGTAGAATCTCGAGATCAAACCTTAACGACGGCTAAACACCTACGAGGCATGCTATCTATCAAGTCCCTTAAGTTAATTTCGTGAGGGAATTCTCTCCAAGCAGTTAAGACACTGTCCCAGAGTTCATTGTTATTCTTGGAATTTCTCTCTTGAACAATAGTTAACGTTCTAACATGGCACACAAATTCAGTCATGCATGACTGTGATACGTACTCTGTAGTCTCCTCCCTAAACTAATTCCTCGCCACTCTGGAAGTATGGCAGGCGAAATATCTTACTAAAAATCATGCACTGAGCAACACGAATAACCACCATGTGAGTTGTGGCGGAAATAGGTGCATTCTTCAAGATAAAAATGTGCCCTGGTGCATGGGTTAAGCCTACCCTTCACCTTCGAGCGACATCCACTTCCCCGTGAACTAATGCATCCTCACCAGCATGCTTGAGCGTTACTGAGTTGAACACAATTTTCTCACCGAGTTGGTATCACAACAGGATCTCTCAAAGCAAACCTACATGTCGTTGCAAGTAATAAGGAATTTCATATAAATGCAAAACATATTATTTCCCCCATACTGGGCATTCAACTCATATTCATGCACAGTTCCTTGCATAACTAGGCTGAACGAAGGACTGAACACAAAATCTATTGCAAAGATGGCTTCACAAGAAGACAACATCTTACGCAACTATTTCTTAAAAGAACGTAACTGGATTCACACAGAGATAAAGAGCTTTTTGTTCGTAATTTTATCTTCTTTTGTTAATTATGAAGAGGATTACGGAGTGCCGCGAGAATTTATTGTAAACAGAATCAGCAATAAATTTCCTTTATTAATCAAATCCTTGTGTCAAATACATGGTCTATATGGTTATCCCGCGTCTACAAACTCTGACTATTCTCCTGATGACACAGGTAAAGCTTGAATTATTTTTGAACTATAATCCTCGATACACCCAAGTTTGCTTAGGTTGACAACATGTCCTTGAGTCGTTTAAATGTTAGAAAGTGCGTAAAGCCTAACAGTTATATAAAACCTAATAAAGACACCTAATAAAATTGATTCTCATATATGGAATACGTTCGGGGAACGAAAACTTGTGTACATTTTTAAATGAAATAAAATCAATAAATTTCTTAACAATTTTTCTAAAAATGCAACCGCATGGTTCCAAAGAAATATGCCGTAAAAGCGCATTTAGCAATACGCCCCCCCAAACAGTTCTTAGCTTAGTAGCGAGAGAAAAAATCACGAACAAAATGCATGTCGAGTACGGATCTGTAGATTTAGGTATCTCAAAGGTAACATTTGGGTCATTATAACTTTCCGTAAGCAAACGACGGTTAAAAATCAGCCAATAATGATAGGTTGTTTCATATCACACTATAACTTGCACAGGTGCATGGGGAGACCTACAAAAATTTAATCTCGCGGATGGAACGATTATGAAAAATAGTTTATTAAAAATCTATTCACTATTTTCACTAAATCCCATGATGCTGTGCGCGCGCATTCCTTGGGGTGCCAAATCCCGCCAAAATCAAAACAAAATGTCGCCATTTTGATCATATTTTAGTACCCCAAGAAATGCGCGCGCACAGCATCACAGGATTTAGTGAAAATAGTGAATGACTCATAAAAGACCGAAAATCTAGTTAAGACCAGAATGCGTCCAGCCTAGTTCAAGGGGGTTAACTTTTGCAGTCTTTCGCTAATTCCAGTATCTTCTTCGGTATAATCTTAGTTACAGATGTTAAACCAGAGGCAGTTAAAGAGATTTTCAACAGCTTGACAAAAAATGATAAGACACTTGGTATGTAGCTTTATTATTTATTTAGAAAATTTTTAATAACACTGCCGCAATAAGCGTTAATTAATGCATTAGAAGAACAATGACAGAACGAATTTCTTGATAAGTTTCTCTTTGAGACTAAACCTAAAAGCTGTTACTAACTATATATATATATATATATATATATATATATATATACATTACTCTCAGGAGATTATCACACAGATGCAAAGGAAGATCATTTTTGGCAATTTGAATCTTTTACCGACTTAGTCAGAGAGCCTGCTCATATTCTTGTAGAAATGGTAAGTATGTCTGATCAGGCAAGTTATTAACAGACTGTCCGCTTTAAATGTGGTATAACAACTGCCTAAAATAAACAAAAATTCTCGACGTCTCAGTAAAATGCTATAAACTTGCAAATTTGAAAATCTAAATTTAGAATTGTCATGTGCTTTTTGATAAAGACTACTGTTTAGTCAAACTTAGAAGTTAGGTTTCTAAGAAATGCCGGTTTGCGAAGTTTCTATTGGTTAATGTGGTTACATATAGTTACGGTATCATATAGTTATAGCATCACTTTCTACCTAATAACAGATGCGAGATTTATTTTATGGTCACGAAGACGCTTGTGAAGTAACGCTAGGGCTTTTGGAGGATCTGGTGGATGGAAATTATCTGAAACCCGTGATATGGGCAGAGCACAGGGAAAACCCGGAAAAGCATTCTGGATTTTCTCTTGGTGTTCGACCATTTGTTCGACCTTTATACGTCCAAACCAGGCTACGGGAAATAAGAGAACATCACAATGGTGTAAAACCAGGAGACGTGAACGCTTATCAATGTTTTGACAGAAAAGGCATTAAAGAAAATCCAGATTTGGCTAAAAAGAAATCTAAATACAAAAAAAGAAGTAATGGGAGACCGCGCAAAACCAGAAGTCCCTGCAAGAGTTGTACGTTTTTCTTTTATGGACGACAAAACTGGCCGGTTGAAGAAAATGAAGAATACCTTGGTGTCTTCGGGAATTGTGCTGAATATGATGTTATTAAAACTCATAAATTAGATGAATTGCTCGGCTCTACTGCAAACACTTCCTGGAGAGATTTTGAATCAGCCTGCAATGAACATTTAAGAGCATTCAACGATCTCACGAGGAGGGCTGGTGAGAATCAAGATCCATATCCTGTATTGAGAGAATATTTTGAAAGTACGCGTAGGCCGATAAACGCCAAAGTTCTAAGATACGAATGGAATTCTGAAAGCCAAAATTATGAATTGCAAGCGAAGGACTGGAAACCAGAAGAGCCTGATAATATATAAAATGTTACGTTTCCAAACTATAGACATTCACAATGATGATCCATAAGACCATAGCAAACATGACTTGTATACAATTCAGTCACGAAATAACTAAAACCCAGCTCATATAGGTTATTCTTATTGTTGACATTTACTTTTTTAATGTGACAATTAATTCAATAGGTAATAGTTCCAAGGCCGCACTTTCAACAGAAACCAGTTTAAGCCAGTGGCAGTGCTTTTTACTTTTTCTGAGTTTTGAGCTGAAATACTTGACGCCAAATGTTGAGCCGTATTTGAAATTAAAGCTAATAAAAAGTTATATTTCGTGCAGAAATTTCGAGACTTTAGTTTAAAGGGAAATATCCGTGAAAAGTTTTTTGCCGGTCGGTAATTGTTTTTTTTTTTAAATATTTCCTTTGCAGTTTAAGTCTTGAAATTTCTACATCAAATATAACTTTTCAAAAGCTTTAATTTGACACACAGCCCAACGTCCGCCGTCAAGTATTTCGTCTCAAAACTCAAAAAAACTATTTTCGCTTCAAGCTGAATAGGAATGTTTGTCAGGAGTTATCGTTCCAGTTGTTTAATTAGATTAATATGTAAATATGCACTCCTGCCCGCGTTTCTATAACGTTGGTTCAGAATAGTTTTGCTGTTACATTCAACGCGTATACACAGTAAATGCATGCATGGCTGTAAGTAATTTTTTAAATAGTGTAACTTAGATCGAACCTAACTTTATATCTTACTTTATGCATCTTATATACATGGCTGTAAGTAATTTTTTAAATAGTGTAACTTAGAACCTAACTTTATATCTTACTTTATGCATCTTATATAATTGGCTGTAAGTAATTTTTTAAATAGTGTAACTTAGAACCTAACTTTATATCTTACTTTATGCATCTTATATACAGCAAACTTTTTAATACTTAAATAATTAACAGTTAGCTATTGTTGAAAACTAGAATAAAAGTAATAAAGTAGTTATATGCCAGAGAACGTTTACTGCATATATACCCGTCACATGCCCATATCATATATGGTGATATGCATGCACGTTATCCTACACCGATCTGTTTTTCCCTTTGAATATTTTCTGATCGGTTTTATGGTGACGTTTTAGTATATTTCTTTTATGACTGTCATGCATGAAAGTTAGGATAAAATTCAGTGAACACCTCATAACTATATATACTCTCTTTAGTGACCAGGTTAGCTGGTTTCGATATACAACGTTTCACACACTCAAAATATGCAGTTTTTTTGTTTTTTTTATTGCATGGGTTGGTCCGCTTACCGCGTCACAACAGGATGGCAATCAATCAATCAAACGGATGTCAAGACCTTTTAAAACAAAACTGCATGTCGTAGCAAATAATAAAGAATTTTTTCATATAAATGCAAATATATTTCTCCCCCTTATTTGGCATTCAACTCAAAATGTCCCTTATATTATAAATAATGAGAAAGAATTAAGGACTTAGCACAAAATTTATATTAGGAGGATGGCTTCACAAGAAGAAGACGAGATCTTACGCAACTATTTCTTCAAAGAACGCAACTGGATTCACACAGAGATCGAGAACTTTTTGTTCGTAATTTTATCTCATTTTGTTAACTTTGAAGAGCGTTTCCAAGTAAGAGGGGAAATTATTTCAAAAAAAATTAGCGAAAAATTTCCATTATTAATGAAATCGTTGTGTCAAATACATGGTCTATATGGTTATCCCGCGTCTACAAACTTGACTATTCTCCTGATGATGAAGGTAAAGCTTGAATTATTTTTAACTATAATCCTCACCATACTTTCAATGACGAAAGTTTAGCCCCAAATACAAATAAATCGCCTAAAGGCTAGGGATACATGAATAGAGACCTAACAAAAGTGGGTCTCGTATATGCGATAGATACGGAGAAGGAAAAAATACGTGTATTTTGCCAAGTATATATAAAAGAGATTTTGAATTTCTGCCCAGTTATTATTTTCCAAATATGCAATTAACTTTGCCACTGTATGGTTCCAACGAAATATGCCGTATAGGCGCTTAATAATTACAACACGCCCCCACAAATATCTGTCTTTTCTTTGCTGTCAGCTGTCACGACCAAAACAGCCAAACACTTTTCAAAGCGCACTAGTCGAATACTATTTTCAAAATGTTATAAACGGTTAGAATTGTGAACGCATGCAGGTTCGACAAACAATAAGGCAAGCTAAATTGGCAGATCTATGGTCAGTCAAATAAAAATAAATTACTGCATGCAGCACCATCTTAAATTCAAAACACCTGAATTAATAACGATGCTTTTGCTTATATATACTGCCGGTATTTTCAAAGGATATTTTAGACCTCAAATTTAATTTTATTACAAATATTTCGAAATGTGAGATGTTATAATTTAAAGGAACTAGCTCACAAGACTTTTCTCCCCATATTCTTCCAACTACAAACTTACTGGTTGGTTGGAACATGCAACATTGTTGCACTGGCTTTAACTTTGTTCCAACGGGCTTAAAGAAGTTTGTTAATTTATCTTTTTTGGTATCTTAGTTATAGCTATTAAACCAGAGGCAGTTAAAGAGATTTTCAACAGCTTGACAAAAAATGATAAGACACTTGGTATGTAGCTTCATTCTTTGCCTTTGGATGATTACCACATGTGAAGGCGGGGAGTCTGATTTCAGTAGCAAGAGAACCAATCAATCAAAAAATAATTTGTGTTTGAGCGAAATTGGAAGCATTGGAAACTGAATCTGATCTACGTGCACTGTTGCTAACATATATGCCTGCATCATATGCTTGCCTTATATACTTTCAGGAGATTATCACACAGATGCAAAGGAAGATAAATTTTGGCAATTTGAATCTTTTACCGACCTAGTCAGAGAGCCTGCTCATATTCTTCTAGAAATGGTAGGTATGTCTGATCAGGCATGTTATTAAGAGACAGCCCATCTGAAAATCTGGGTTGCTTACGTTTTACCTTGGAGATTCCGTACCAATTGTTTTTCCGACCGAAATTTTCATTACCCCAAGGTAAATGGTAATCACCGACGAGTCCAGAAAACCTCACTTCCAACCGATTTTCTTGATCATATTTCATGATTTTCCCAAAATATAGATGCAAGATTTATTTGATGGTCACGAAGATGCTTGCGAAGCAACGCTAGAGCTTTTGGAGGATCTGACGGACGGAAATTATCTAAAACCCGTGATATGGATGGAAAACAAAGAATTCCCTGGGAATTGTGGATTTTCTCTTGGTGTTCGACCCTTTCTCCGACCGTTATACGTCCATACCCGGCTGCGGGAAGTAAGAAAACATCGCAAAAATGATTTGAAACTTGCAGAGGTGAACGGCTATCAATGCGTTGACAGAAAAGACTTTAAAAGAAACCCAAATTTGGCTAAAAAGAAGTCTAAATACAGAAAAAGCGGAAATGGAAAACCGCGTAGAAAAATGAGGCCCTGCAAAAGTTGTGAGATTTTTTTCGATAGTCCTCCAACCCTGTCAAGGCGTTCGGTTGCATTGGAAAGAAACCTTGGTGTCTTCGGGAATTGTGCTGAATATGATGTTATTAAAACTCGTAAATTAGATGAATTGCTCGGTTCCACTGCAAACACTTCCTGGAAAGATTTCGAATCAGCCTGCAATGAACATTTAAGAGCATTCAACGATCTCACGAGGAAGACTGGTGAGAATCAAGATCCATATCCTGTATTGAAAGAATATTTTGAAAGTACGCGTAAGCCGAAAAACGCAAAAGTTCTAAGATACGAATTGAATTCTGAAAGCCAAAATTATAAATTGCAAGCTAAGGACTGGAGACCAGAAGAGTCTGATAACTGAAACCCAGCTTGTTGTTAATGAACTATTTGTTAGAAATTAAAAAAATGGATGTATAACGATTTATAGCTATAAATTATTTAGATAATGTACCAAGCTTAACCCATATAAGATAATATCTTTAAGTAAAATTTGTTTTAGTTAAACTATAATTGATGTTACAACTACATACCTTGCATTTCTCGCAATTCTCCAGTTAATTTGGTTAAATCTGTTTTTACCTTCGTTATCCTGAACACCCATCAACATTTAATTTATATTTTGAGACTGGCTGCCTACGTGAGAATAACATGCGGCATCTTTTATGTCATTTGTGAATGTCAAAGAAATAGGAAACACAGTGTATGCATGCTTTGCAATTGGTAAAAGAAAATGGCAAAATTATGGTATTAAGAAGTTAGAAATCTTTTAGCTTTCAAGCTTTGGTGAAATGACGGCAAGGGAAAGATTAGAAATCAAGTTGCAGCACAGTGGTTGCAGTAACTACCACCAGCAACTCTTGCGGCGAGATACAGCGAATTAATGGATTTGCAATACCGAATATCTCTTTTCTGATAAAAACAAACTTGCATACTCTGAGAAGGGTTTTGGTTTGCGTCTGGTTGCAAAATGTTCATGACATAATTCACAGATGTCTGTTTTTGAAATGTTTAACCATTTCTCCAAGCATCTATATAACATGATACTTAGCAATGCTAACCGTACAATGACAGAGTGTTTTGAGGTTCTCAGTTTTGTACGACAGAGAGTCGATGAACTACTGCTGACGTTTAAAGCCTGTTTGACGTTTGTAGAAATAACGGCAATCCGAACCTGAGTTAGGCGAGGTTAAAAGTGGTGAATGAGAATAATTCTAGTGAAAAAAGCAAAGAAATTGTTGAATATAGGTTAAGAGAGAAAATCAAATACCTCAGGATCTTTTTTTAAAACCATACACAATGTAAACCGTTCCGCCTACCTGATGATTCATATATTGTATTGAAAGAATATTTTGAAAGAACTCGTAGGCCGAAACAGGCAAAAGTTCTAAAATACGAATGGGATTCTGAAAGGAATAATTATAAATTACAAGCGAAGGATTGGGAACCAGAAAAGTTAGCTTAAGAATTACTGTGTTTCCAAACTACACTGCAATAATGTTCCATAGACCATAGAAAAACCACTATATCTTAATGTCAGCCACTTGATAGATGATGACTTAATAAATTGTAGGGTTTATGTTAGATTTTCGTGAGCAAAAGATTTACAATATTAATTTTTCTCTACCCCACCTTTCACTTCCTCATTTTTTGTTTACTCTACCCCATATGCCTTCCTATTTTTTAGCTATCCCACCACTTTCTTCTTATAGATATATTATAATGCTTCTGGAGTTATTTTTCCCAGCAAAAAAACAAAATGGTGCATGGACGGGGTGTGAAAAGTTTTGAGAATTAAAAGTGAAAACAGGTCCCACCACTTCGAATACTCCAAATTACAATTTCAATTTGTAAGTAATGAAATAATTTTAGCGAGTTTAAGTTTGTAAAGTGTCAATTCCTGGAAATAATATCTGTACCTTTCATAATTTTCTTTGAGAATAGACGTACCGTGTTGCAAATTTGGTAAAAATGATTATTAAGAAAGTAATGGTTTAGGCTTGTTTTACTTTCTTTCTTTATTTAAATTTTATATGAAAACCATATTTCAATTTCTGTTTCGTAAACTAAAAGGAATGAGTTTCGTTTTTGTAGTATTTATTTCAATATATTCCCATCATCCTAACCTTAAGAATGTTAGGGCAAAGATATATACGCAGTATGTTTGTATCGTCGGCAAATAATATAGCTATGATCGAAATCGGTATGGTTGCATGCCTAAATTTTATAATAACATGCACAGAGCTAAGTATAATGTGCATGCTTTCAAGACAACAAATTAAGATACCTAGGCTACCTAGTTGTCATGTATACAATGCCTCACACAACTAAAAAAATTCTCACCAGGTCGGTCCGTTAGCCGGTTCACAACAGGATGCAAACTTTTAATTAATTATTTTTAAGACCATGTCGCGTAGCAAGCAAAGAATTTTTTCATATAAATGCAAAACACATAGTTCCCCCATACTGGGCAACCAACGCACATCAAATGAGTTGAAAGAAGGGCTGAATGTCTTTTGAGCTGATGGCTTCACAAGAAGACGAGATTTCACGCAATTCTTTTTTAAAAGAACGTAACTGGATTCACAACGAGATAGAGAGCTTTTTATTCGTAGTTTTATCTTCTTTTGTTAACTTTGAAGAGTATTTCGAAGTGCCGCGAGAATTTATTGTAAACAGAATCAGAAAAAAATTTCATTTATTTATCAAATCGTTGTGTCTAATACATGGTCTATATGGCTATCCCGCGACCACGAAGTTTGACTATTCTCCCGAAGATGAAGGTAAATCTTGACTTTTTTGAATCTAGTTTGGTGTATGCTTAAGACCAGGATAGAGAATATTATTAAAGACAGATAAATTTTAGACTCGTAATAATTTTCTGAAACTCTTCCAGTGTCCCAGTCCCACTGGGACATCCCTGCCCCAAATTCTTGATATATATTTTGCTATTTCATGCAGTTCCAGAAGTTAATCCAAATGCCATTAAAGAGATTTTCGATAGCTTGAAGAAGAACGATAAGACACTAGGTATGTAGCTATTTAGTTTGAATAACTGATTGGCAACTTCACAACTAAATGGCCCATTTTAGTAGATACATGAACCATGATCGCGCAGGCATGTCAAGTTGATATATGTGAACCAGGCTTGATGAGTTACCATCATAGTTTCCCATTTGACAGGAACTAAAATCTAGATTACTTCTAGGGTGTTATTACAAATTTCCCAAGGAAGATGAACTTCGGCAATTTGAATCCCTTACTGACATGGTCAGAGAACCTGCTCATATTCTACTGGAAATGGTTAGAAATGCAGATATATGACCAAGAGGCAGTCTAAAAGAAATACGAATCTGAAATACTCCCCTCGTCAACTGATTATTGCATACTATAATTAATCTGTTCGGCTGAAAAAAGCCTAAAAAAATTAATTTCAAAGTTTGGTTATGATTATTGTAGTTTGTAAAGTGCAGTAGTCTTACAAGTAAAGTTTGTAAGTTTTTTTGCTTTTATGTCAACGAATTAGATCACTCGGGACCGAGAGAAAAATATTCTGATATTTATAAAATGTATAAAATTTTAAACCCCCTGCAGTTTAAAGTATACTTGCAAATTGTAATGCTTTTTCAAACTGCTGCATGTAACAGTTGTCCTCCAGACTGTTTTAGAAAGAAAAATAGCACTAAACTAAACATTATAGCACGCAGAACTCCCAACAATTATGTCTATATAATTATAGGCCTTCAACTATATTCATGCAAGACTTATGTAATGTCATGCTGCAAACTTTAGCATATATACTTGCACGATATATGCTGCATGAGTATTTTCAATGAAAATAGCACAATATTTCCTGATGTTGCACTAGTATTTTAGTGCATGGTTACTTATTGCTGGATTTGCTACATGACTGATAGTTACCACATAATTTTCTGTTGAATACAGATGAATGATTTATTTCATGATCCCAAAGACGCTTGCAAAACAACGTTGGAAATTTTGGGGGATTTGAGGGATGGGAATTGTCTTAAACCCGTCTCTTGGGCAGAGAACAGAAAAGATCCAGAAAAATTTGGTATCTCTCTTGACGTCCGAAGCTTCGTTCAACCGTTATACCTTCATACAAAACTGTGTGAAATAAGGGAACATGGCGATAATGGTGTGAAACTGGAAGACGTGGATGTTTATAAATGTGTGGATAATAAGGCATGTTCGGAAGGAAAGCCAGCTTCAGTTGAACATATGTCGAA
Organism: Dendronephthya gigantea; assembly: GCF_004324835.1. Classification (NCBI taxonomy): domain Eukaryota; kingdom Metazoa; phylum Cnidaria; class Anthozoa; order Malacalcyonacea; family Nephtheidae; genus Dendronephthya; species Dendronephthya gigantea. Next base: position 120,721 of record NW_021163251.1, on the reverse strand, counting down.
ATACAAAAAAAAAAAAATGGAGAACCGCGCAGTACCAGAGGGCATTGCACAAGTTGTAGGATTCTTTTTGATAAACTTCACAAACGTAAAACAATCCTTTCTACTTTTGGAACGTGCGCTGAATACGACGTTATTAAAACTCATAAATTAGATGATTTGCTACGCTCTAGTGAAATGACATCTTGGAGAGAATTTGAATTAGCCTGCAAGCTACACTTAGACGCATTTAACAAGCTCACGGCGAAGATTGGTAAAGGTCATGCGGATAAATATTCTTTACTAAAAGAATATTTTGAAAGTACGCGTAAGCCAAAAACGGTGAACCTTCTGAAATTCGAATGGAGTTCTGAAAGCTATGACTACAAATTGAAAGCGATAATTTGGGAACCCGAATATCCAGACAAAAGACATTTAAATGCTGCAATACAATTTGAGCGAAGACGTTCAGTAAGTGCAGTGCATTAAACCGGTCTGAAGCTATATATATATTAAATGGCTCTGAAAGCGCCAATGCGCCATGCATTTCTTATAAAAACGGCGAACTATATATGTACGAAAATAGCCTCTGCTCAGGTTGCATGTACTATATGTATAAACTTGTTCAATATACTATATATAAATAATTTCCTAGTTTTATTTATAGACAGGTTGTTCGACTCACAGGAAAAGGAAGCGTGCCGAAGATGCCGAGAAAATAACCGCCCGGATAAACAAATGCTGGTAAAAAACCTTCATTTAAATGCCCCCATATATATACGCTATGATACTCCAGATGATTTTAGGTTCGTTTGCATGATATAGTTCCAGTTAGACCAATGTTTCTGATCGAGGCAGGATCAGTATAAATCAATCAGAGTCAAAATCAGTGCACGTGGAGTATGAGATTTTCACTAAAAAATGGTACATTCTGTTTCGGATATTAGCTAAATATATATTTTCTTTAGATCGAGCCAGTTGTAATTAAAGGAGCGGGTTTGTCAGAATCAGAATCAGAGGTAATTCGTAAAGAATATTTCGTAAACTGCATGATTGCATGATTCGATATCAATTGGTGTCTGTGCTCTTTGGACCCATATCGCTGTTGAGCCTAGAGTCATTTTTGATACTTTTTTCTATCATAATACAGGATAATAATGAAGATGGTTATGATGATGGAGGCTATGATTACTCACGAAATTAAAAGAACTCAAAAAGGAGTTGGACGACAAGTTTAAATCACCTGAATACCAAGAAAAGATGAATTCTTTGTTTCAAAGCCTCGAACTTAAAAAATAGAAAGATTATCTGTTATTGTGATCGATATATACTCACTACACTCAGCATATATATACTTATATTAACACATGTACTTTATCATTAGACCATGAATGCAAAGGCAAGGGCGGCAAGGGCGCACATTAGGGGATGTGGGAGGCAGGACACCATCATCTTTCAGTTCATGGAGATGGACAGAAAAAATCAGTCCGGTTGAAATCTGTGAACTTTAATAATGCAGTAAAAGCTAGTACGTTTTGCTACCATAGTGTTACCTCAAATTAGAAAATGTAGAAAATAGGTAAATTCTTGGACATATATTCTATAATACTGCATGTAATATAAGGGAAATTGTTTGTTATATGCACACAAGGGTTTTGCACGTGATGGACACACGGAAATGAAAACACTTTGCACCTTGCACTATGAACAATGCACAATGAACAATGCACAATAACGCACTATAGTTGTAGAGTATAAAATATCATGGGCTGCACTATTTTAGAAGAAGATTGATGACTTGGTCTGGGGCACGACAGTAAATATACTGGAAAGGAAGTGTATTGGTAATATCTGAGCTGTCCCTCATACGGCCCCGACGATCCCGCGTATAAAATAATTAGAAAAAGGGGTCGTTTAACAATACTACAATTACTATTATAATGTAACAACCAGATTCTGGCAATAAACCCTATGCTTTCATTTATTTAGAAGTCGGGTAATTTCAGTTAAAATAGGCAGCTCCATAGAGAAAATTGCATGGGGCTGAGAATGTGACTAAATATCATTCCCGACGGTCTTAATTTCAAGTCCCAAGCTGGCTCGCTTTAATTATTTTTTTTCTGTCAAATATAAACACGACAAAAGTCGGTCCCAGATTCCATAACGTAAGAGACCCCCGAAATTATTTTGGATTTGTGCGCCTGTGCAAATTGGTAAATTTCAGATTAAATAACGAGCAAAAATATTGTATAAAGAACTGAAGTAAAAGCATATGTGAAATTTGAAAGAAATGAATTAGGTGACTATTATTATTAGTCACCAACTATATATAGGTGACTATATTGTACCGGACAAATCTTGTGATACTCGTAATCAAAAGATGGAATCAAAATAATCGATAATTAAGTCGATAAACTATAATGAAACTTCTTCATGGCAAGGTGCATCACCTACCTTAAGATCATAGGCATGCATACAGGCTAAAAAATTGGGGGTGCAGACGAATGATTTGATAAAAAATACCTGATCCCCGCCCTGTACGCCTAAACTTTGGCAAGATGCTGTCACTTGATCATCATTTGAAATTTTGTGGTCAATGTGCATTTGAAACATGATTTGAGTCGAAATCTTGGTATTATGAAGATATCTCTAAATTTTGATTGATAATGGCGTAGCTGGCGGAACTGAGCGAAAAGGTATTATAGAATTTCGTGGGCGAATCATCAGGCCGCTTGGTTGCCATACCTACCCGCTTGCTCAGTCAAAATTTGCGCTATTTTTTATCGCTGAGTTGGCCTGCTTGCGGGAGATGATAGGACACCGCTGATATATCCATCAATTCTTGAGAAATGTCAAAACAATTTTTACAAACAAAAGACTCACTATAATTCCACTTGCTGCATGGGCTATCAACATTTCTTCAGTGAGATGAAAATACCGCGGATATGAAAAATGGATGCAGCAATAAACTTAAGAAGGTTTAGGGAATTTTTAAGACATCGTAACTCGATCCACGGAGAAATAGACGAGTTTTTGTATGTGGTTTTTCGCCATTTAATTTACCTTGAAGCCGAGAGATTCAACAGAAAACAAATTGCAAGAGGCATCAGCAATACGTTTCCTTCGTTAATCAAATCGTTGTGTCAGATACATGGTCTATTTGGTTATCCCGCGACCACGAAATCAGAGTATTCATTGGAAGATGAAGGTAAAACTTGATTGGTATAGTCTTTAGACTATATCGTCGCACTTTAAATTGGTGTGAGGTTATAACAGTGAGACGCTTGCATGCAAGTCAGCAAATTTCCCAAACGTTTAACTGCAGTCATGCATGCGGACTGAATCAGAGTTACATACTCTCTTTTTACCCGTTATAATTTACAGGAAGAACATGCATTATTTACCTTCGTACGGCACCAATGAAATATGCCGAATATGCGCATGGAAGTAAGCGAAACGCCTCCACAAGCAGCTGTTTTCGACCTTCCTCTAGCAATAGATAGAAAATTACAGAAAGGCAACCAACAATTTTGAATGAAAAAACGTTTTACCCCTCTTTTAAACTTATTTGAGTTATTTCCATATACCAAACAATTCTCCGTTAAGTCCAACAATGCTTCTCAACAAAACTAAGGTCACGTTTATTATTGAATTGCTTTGCTTCTCATTTGAACATATAGTTGTAGTTCTTAATTAAAGATAATAATTTCTTTTCGATACCTTAGATATAGAATTTAACATAAATGCTGTTAGAGAAATTTTCAATGAAGTGGAAAAAAATGGACAGACGCTAGGTATGTATTTTATCTAAGTTGGAAAGCTCGCAACAGGATTTCTACAGTCTAGTGGTTCTGCTGATCGAGAAATTTATATATAAAACTCTATAAAGAATATCAATTAACGAGCTTCTGTGTGAGACATGTTGCAATTGTTACGACCTAAACTAAAATAATATTACGATTGTTGCAAATTTTACTTTCAGGAGATTATTTCGAAAGGGCTAAGGAAGAGGAATTTTGGAATGAATTGTGTATTATCACTTTAAAAGATTTTGTCAGAGAGCCTGCTCATATTGTTGTGGAAATGGTGGGTAAATAACGGTGGGAAAGTCTACCAGAGCATGCATGGAGACCCAAATCTTATTCAAATGAAGTATAGCGATTGGCGATAATGCTCGCGTTTGACAACTTTGATTTACTAGAATTTCTTTGTTGCTTTTTGCCGGGCACGTTTAAGAAGTAAAAGGTGATTACTGCATACTATAATTATCTCTTCGGTTGAAAAAAGCCTCTTAAATTTAATTTCAAAGTTTGGTTATGATTATTGTAATTTGTAAAGTGCACTAGTCTTACAAGTAAAGTTTGTAAGTTTTTTTATGCTTTTATGTCAACGAATTAGATCACTTTAGATCACTCGCGGGACTGATCTCGAGAAAAATATTCTGATTATATATATATATATATATATATATATATAGGAAAAGTATATAGGCACCAAACAAAACGATGCAGCCCCCAGTAGAAGGATCCACCATCGGGATACAATTTCCGCTTCTTAACTTATTAGAAGATATGAATATAGGTATAATAAAAAGCAGACAACTTCTCACTGCTCCATTTATTAATTTAAGACGTTTCGGACTTCGTCCTTCTTCAGTAAAATTATAGGAGTGACAACTATATCTACAAGAGAGGCCACTATTTATAAATAGGAATCCTAATAAATTTAAATTATAACAATCATGCATAATTACTTATTATATCTAATCCGCCGTTTAGAGCGGTATTCACACCTTTTATTAAGTCCATTAGGTATCAAAGTGCAAAGCTGAGCGGCCCAATAGGCCTCCCTAATTAAAAGCGTATGCTCATTACTGTTCCTAACTTGTTCAATAATAATAAATTCGAAATCACTTAAGTTATGAGGTGCATTGTTAAAATGTATGGCAACCTCGCACGTGTTTTTGCCGGTTTTCATGGCTGACTTGTGATTCCGAAATCTAACTTTAAATTCCGTTGAAGTGGAACCTACGTACTGAAGTTGGCATTTCTTGCAAGAAGCTAGATAGATAACATTAGTAGAGGTACAACTCAGGGCTTGCTTAATTTTATAGAATCGCCCTGCGGCAAAGCTGCGAAATCTATCTCCTTCTGCAAGAAAATTAGCACAAAGATCACACCTCCTGTTACATTTATAGCAGCCTACGTTATTATGCAAGGCCTCAGCAGCATTAGAACCACCTTTAAGTCTAGATGGAGCTAGCATATCCTTCAAATTCTTCGTTCTCTTAAATGCTGGAAGAATTGAGCCCTCAGGAAATAGATCTTTAACTTTATCAGACGAGTAAATAAGATGTGAATGAGTCCGAATAATATTGCCAACGTTGGGCAACCTGGGGTTATATTCCAGCACCAAAGGGAACGTTTTCTTCCTAACTTTACATTTGGTCGGCTTAAGAACTTCCAATCTATCTCTCTTCATGGCTTTATCAAATTGCTCGTCAACCAGCTTAGGATTATATTTTTGTTGTTTAAGGTAAGTTTTATATTGCGAGCATGCCTTCTCTGTGAATTCCTTAGTGGAACAATTACGTTTCACCCTCAACGCAACCCCATAAGGTATAGCTTTTTTGCAATGATATGGGTGCGAGCTGTTAAAAGGTAAATATCTATGACTATCGGTAGGTTTGGAATAAATGTCAGTGACAATATACCCATTTTGGAGGTGTAGCGTGAGATCCAAAACATTAAGAAATTCCTTAGAATAAACTAATTCAAATTTAATGGTAGGATATAGAGAATTTATATATTCCGTAAATTCAAGAAGCCTGGCCTCTCCCTGAGTCCATAAATCAAAAACATCATCACGGTAACGCCACCACAACTTAGGTTTAATAGCACCCCCAAATTTGGCCTTCTCGTCAATAACACCCATTGCTAAATCCGCATAACTACAAGCGTTTTTTGGGCCCATAGCCGTGCCATGCTGTTGTAAGAAATTTAAAGACCCAAATTGACAATTATTACTTTCTAAACAAATTTGTACAGCTTCTACAATACATTCCGTAGAAGGACTTTTAACCTCTCTACGGTCTAAAGCTTGTTCCACAGCCGAAATTCCTAGAGTATTATCTATATTGGGAAACATAGAAACTACATCCCATGAAACCAACATGGTACTCCCACAGAATGGCCCTTCCTTATTCAAATCGCCTAATTTATTAATTAAATCAGTAGTGTCTTTAATAAAAGAGGGTAAAGATTGCGCTAAGTACGTAGGTTCCACTTCAACGGAATTTAAAGTTAGATTTCGGAATCACAAGTCAGCCATGAAAACCGGCAAAAACACGTGCGAGGTTGCCATACATTTTAACAATGCACCTCATAACTTAAGTGATTTCGAATTTATTATTATTGAACAAGTTAGGAACAGTAATGAGCATACGCTTTTAATTAGGGAGGCCTATTGGGCCGCTCAGCTTTGCACTTTGATACCTAATGGACTTAATAAAAGGTGTGAATACCGCTCTAAACGGCGGATTAGATATAATAAGTAATTATGCATGATTGTTATAATTTAAATTTATTAGGATTCCTATTTATAAATAGTGGCCTCTCTTGTAGATATAGTTGTCACTCCTATAATTTTACTGAAGAAGGACGAAGTCCGAAACGTCTTAAATTAATAAATGGAGCAGTGAGAAGTTGTCTGCTTTTTATTATACCTATATTCATATCTTCTATATATATATATATATATATATATATATATATATATATATATATATATATATATATATATATTATTTATAAAATATATAAAATTTAAAACCCCCTGCAGTTTAAAGTATACTTGCAAATTGTAATGCTTTTTCAAACTGCTGCATGTGATAGTTGATAAAGAAAAATAGCACTAAACTAAACATTATAGCACGCAGAACTCCCAAAAATTATCTATATAATTACAACTATTCATGCAAGACTTATGTAATGTAATGCTGCAAACTTTAGCATATACTTGCATGATATATGCTGCATGAATATTTTCAATGAAAATAATACAATATTTCCTGATGTAGCACTATAGTATTTTAGTGCATGGATATACTTATTGCTGGATTTGCTACATGACTGATAGTTACCACATAATTTTCTGTTGAATACAGATGAAAGATTTATTTCATGATCCCAAAGATGCTTGCAAAACAACGTTGGAAATTTTGGGGGATTTGAGGGATGGGAATTGTCTTAAGCCCGTCTGTTGGGCAGAGAACAGAAAAGATCCAGAAAATTTTGGTATCTCTCTTGACGTCCGATGCTTCGTTCAACCGTTATACCTTCATGCAAAACTGTGTGAAATAAGGGAACATGGCGATAATGGTGTGAAACTGGAAGACGTGGATGTTTATAAATGTGTGGATAAGGCATGTTGGAAAAGAAAGCCAGTTTTAGTTGAACATATGTCGAAATACAAAAAAAGAGAAAATAGAGAACCGCGCAGCACTAGACGGCCTTGCACAAGTTGTAGGATTCTTTTTGATAAACTTCACAAACATGAAAAAATCCTTTCTACTTTTGGAACGTGTGCTGAATACGACGTTATTAAAACTCATAAATTAGATGATTTGCTACGCTCCAGTGAAATGACATCTTGGGGAGAATTTGAATTAGCCTGCAAGCTACACTTAGACGCATTTAACAAACTCACGGAGAAGATTGGTAAAGGTCATGCGGATAAATATTCTTTACTAAAAGAATATTTTGAGAGTACGCGTCAGCCAAAAACGGTGAACGTTCTGAAATACGAATGGAGTTCTGAAAGTTATGACTACAAATTGAAAGCGATAATTTGGAAACCCGAATACTCAGACAAAAGGCATTTAACTGAAATACAAGTTGAACGAAGAAGTTCAGTAAGTGCAGTGCATGCATGCATTGAACCGGTCTGAGCTATATATATATTAATTGGCTCTGGGAGCGCCATGCATTTCTTATAAAAACGGCGAACTATATATATGTACGAAAATAGCCTCTGCTCAGTTTGCATGTACTGTATGTATAAACTCGTTCAATATACTATACATAAATAATTTCCTAGTTTTATTTATAGACAGGTTGTTCGACTTCTTTAACATCAGGGACTCACAGCAAAAGGAAGCGTGCCGAAGATGCCGAGAATAATATAAACCGCCCGGATAAGCAAAAATGCTGGTAAAAACCCTTCATTTAAATGCCCCCATATATACGCTATGATACTCCAGACAATTTTAGGTTCGTTTGCATGATTTAGTTCTAGTTAGACCAATGTTTCTGATCGAGGCAGGATCAGTATAAATCAATCAGAGTCAAAATCAGTACACGTGGAGTATCAGATTTTCACTAAAAAATGGTACATTCTGTTTCTGATATTAATATATATATATATATATATAATATATATATATAATATATATATATATATATATATATATATTCTTTAGATCGAGCCAGTTGTAATTAAAGGAGCGAGTCTGTCAGGATCAGAATCAGAGGTAATTCGTAAAGAATATTTCGTAAACTGCATGATTGCATGATTCAATATCAATTGGTGCCTGTACTCTCTGGACCCATATCGCTGTTGAGCTTAGAGTCATTTTTGATACTTTTTTCTATCATAATACAGGATAATAGTGAAGATGGTTATGATGATGGAGGCTATGATTACTCACGAAAAGAACTCAAAAAGGTGTTGGATGACAAGTTTAAATCACCTGAATACCAAGAAAAGATGAATTCTTTGTTTCAAAGCCTCGAACTTAAAAAATAGAAAGATGTCTCAGATCTGTTATCTGTTATTGTGATCAATATATACTCACTACACTCAGCATATATATACTTATATTAACACATGTACTTTATCATTAGACCATGAATGCAAAGGCAAGGGCGCACATTAGGGGATGTGGGAGGCAGGACACCATCATCTTTCAGTTCATGGAGATGGACAGAAAAAATCAGTCCGGTTGACATCTGTGAACTTTAATAATGCAGTAAAAGCTAGTACGTTTTGCTACCATAGTGTTACCTCAAATTAGAAAATGTAGAAAATAGGTAAATTCTTGGACATATATTCTATAATACTGTAATATAAGGGAAATTGTTTGTTATATGCACACAAGGGTTTTGCACGTGATGGACACACGGAAATGAAAACACTTTGCACTATGCACAATGAACAATGCACAATAACGCACTATATAGTTGTAGAGTATAAAATATCATGGGCTGCACTATTTTAGAAGAAGGTTGATGACTTTGTCTGGGGCACGACAATAAATATATTGGAAAGGAAGTGTATTGGTAATATCTGAGCTGTCCCTCATACGGCCCCGACGATCCCGCGTATAAAATAATTAGAAAAAGGGGTCGTTTAACAATACTATATGATTACTATTATAATGTAACAACCAGATTCTGGCAATAAACCAACACTATGCTTTCATTTATTTAGAAGTCGGGTAATTTCAGTTGAAATAGGGAGCTCCATAGAGAAAATTGCATGGGGCTGAAAATGTGACTAATTTCATTCCCGACGGTCTTAATTTCCCAAGCTGGCTCGCTTTAATTATTTTTTTCTGTCAAATATAAACACGACAAAAGTCGGCCCCAGATTCCAGAACGTAAGAGACCCCCGAAATTATTTTGGATTTGTGCGCCTGTGCAAATTGGTAAATTTCAGATTAAATAACGAGCAAAAATATTGTATAAAGAACTGAAGTAAAAGCATGTGAAATTTGAAAGTAATGAATTAGGTGACTATTATTAGTCACCAACTATATATAGGTGACTATATTGTACCGGACAAATCTTGTGATACTCGTAATCAAAAGATGGAATCAAAATAGTCGATAAGCCAATAAACTATAATGAAATTTCTTCATGGCCTACCTTAAGATCATAGGCATGCATACAGGCTAAATAATTGGGGGTGCAGAATGATTTGATAAAAAATACCTGATCCCCGCCCCGTATACGCCTAAACTTTGGCAAGATGCGGTCACTTGATCATCATTTGAAATTTTGTGGTCAATGTGCATTTGAAACATGATTTGAGTCGAAATCTTGGTATTATGAAGATATCTCTAAATTTTGATTGATAATGGCGTAGCTGCATGGCGGAACTGAGCGAAAAGGTATTATAGAATTTCGTGAGCGAATCATCAGGCCGCTTGGTTGCCATACGCACCTGCTTGCTCAGTCAAAATTTGCGCTATTTTTTATCGCTGAGTTGGCCTGCTTGCTTGCGGGAGACGATAGGACACCGCCGATATATCCATTAATTCTTGAGAAATGTCAAAACAATATATACAAACAAAAGACTCACTATAATTCCACTTGCTGCATGGGCTATCAACATTTCTTCAGTGAGATGAAAATACCGCGGATATGAAAAATGTATGCAGTAGGAAACTTAAGGTTTCAGGAATTTTTAAGACATCGTAACTCGATCCACGGAGAAATAGACGAGTTTTTGTACGTGCTTTTTCGCCATTTAATTTACCTTGAAACGAGAGATTCAACAGAGAACAAATCGCAAGAGGCATCAGCAATAAGTTTCCTTCGTTAATCAAATCGTTGTGTCAGATACATGGTCTATTTGGTTATCCCGCGACCACGAAATCAGAGTATTATTGGAAGATGAAGGTAAAACTTGATTGGTATAGTCTTTAGACTATATCGTCGCACTTTAAATTGGTGTGAGGTTATAACAGTGAGACGCTTGCATGCTTGCATGCAAGTCAGCAAATTTCCCAGAAGTTTAACTGCAGTCATGCAGACTGAATCAGAGTTACATACTCTCTTTTCACCCGTTATAATTTTCAGAAAGAACATGCATTATTTACCTTCGTACGGCACCAATGAAATATGCCGAATATGCGCATGAAAGTAAGCGAAACGCCTGCACAAGCAGCTGTTTTCGACCTTCCTCTAGCAATAAATAGAAAATTACAGAAAGACAACCAACAATTTTGAACGAAAAAACGTTTTATCCCTCTTTTAAACTTATTTGAGTTATTTCCATATACCAAACAATTCTCCGTTAAGTCCAAGTGTCCAACAATTAATGTTTCTCAACAAAACTAAGGTCACGTTTATTATTGAATTGCTTCGTTTCTCGTTTGAACATATAGTTGTAGTTCTTAATTAAAGATAATAATTTCTTTTCGATACCTTAGATATAGAATTTAACATAAATGCTGTTAGAGAAATTTTCAATGAAGTGGAAGAAAATGGACAGACGCTAGGTATGTATTTTATCTAAGTTGGAAAGCTCGCAACAGGATTTCCACAGTCTAGTGGTTCTGCTGATCGAGAAATTTATATATAAAACCCTATAAAGAATATCAATTAATGAGCTTCTGTGTGAGACATGTTGCAATTGTTACGACCTAAACTAAAATAATATTATGATTGTTTTTCAAATTTTACTTTCAGGAGATTATCACGAAAGGGCTAAAGAAGAGGAATTTTGGAATGAATTGTACATGGTTAATATCACTTTAAATGATTTTGTCAGAGAGCCTGCTCATATTGTTGTGGAAATGGTGGGTAAATAACGGTGGGAAAGTCTACCAGAGCATGCATGGAGACCCAAATCTTATCCAAATGAAGTATAGCGATTGGTGATAATGCTCGCGTTTGACAACTTTGATTTACTAGAATTTCTTTGTTGCTTTTTGCCGGGCACGTTTAAGAAGTAAAAGGTGATTCAAGATCACCATTTAGTTCTAATTTCATAAAATACCTCTCTGTTAGTCCGACTGCCCTGTTGGTGACCTGTATTTTATAATAAATCGTGCATGCAGCCAAACCCTATAATGCATGCCTGTATAATGGTAAGATTTTAAATGACCTAAATGGTTTTTTCTTATATTTTGCTAAATAAAGATGGAAGATTTATTTGAAGGTGTGAGAAATGCTTCCGAAATAATGGGTATTTTAGAGGAATTAAAAGATGGAAACTTTCTAAGACCCGTGGTATGGGCAGAGCACAACGAAACACCGAACAATAATTGTGGCTTCTCTCTCGGCGTTCGACGCTTCGTTCGACCGTTATACCTTTATACAAAACTGCGCGAATTAAGAGAACATGGCGATAATGGTGTGAACCTGGAGGACGTGGAAGCTTATAAATGTGCAGCGAGAAACCTCTTCCGGGAGAACCCTTTGTTAGCGAAAAGGAGATCTAAATACAAAACCGAAGACGGTATAGAACGCGAAGTCAAACCACCCTGCAAAAGTTGTGTGATCTTTTTTGGTGATCCTAGCGAAGTGGAAAGAGAGGAAAACATCGGCATTCCCTTCGGAAATTGTGGTGAATTTGACGTTATTAAGACTTCTGAATTAGACAACGTGCTTGGCAACGGGAATCTATGGCATTCTTTCACGTTGAGCTGCGAGCAACATTTACAAGCATTTAATACCACACGTTTCATAGCTGATGCGAATGAGCGTAGACCATATGACATTATGGTAGATTATTATAACAATACGCGAATGGTGAGATGTTTAAAGTACCAATGGGATAACGAGAGCTATGAATTAGCGCTGGGATGGCCAAATTGAAATAACATGAAAATACAAACTTATATATACCATATTAACCACTTATAATATACACGAACCACTTATAATACCATACTAATAAAAATAAGGATCCATGCGTTGATATAATATGTAAATTCAGTTATAGAATTTGTTAAGGGGGTCTGGGAGTCTAAAAATTTTTTGAAACCAGAAACGCACAAATATGTTAGGTTTAGATGCTCAGACGAAAATTTTAGTATTAGACCACGTTTTATGACTTTAATTCATTTTAATGTAATGAAATGTGTTCAATCGTTTACACCTTTTAATTTTTATTTCACACGACCGTTTCTTGTTGTTGTTGTTTTCTATTAAACATTGACTTCGTGTCTGGAACAATGAGTTCAACGACCTGATTCTCTTGACGCCATTGTTTCCAGCGTCGTACGTGATATCGTATGCTCAATGCAAGCCAGAGGAAATAAAGAAACGCAAGAAACGCACAAAGTGAGATTAATCCAGTGGCAATCATGAGCTCACCAAGAGTAAAATAATACCAAGAACCTTCAGCGCATAAAGCTGCGCTTGCTAGGACCAGCGGTGTTAGAATGATCAAACATAAAAGATCCCCGTAGATATAACGACTTTGAGATGTGCGATGGACAGCCTTAACCCACTAGAGGAAATAATAAATTCACATTATGAGAAGATACCAGCAAAACCCACTGTCAGAAGACAAATCAATAGAATATAAATAATTCAATTAGGCCTATTTTGGTGGTGTACCAGTAAACATTGCAACATTATTCTATGTACGCAACGCGCACCTATTTTTACAAATGACGGGAAGGGAAAAGTTTAGAAATTAAGTTGCATAGCCTCCTCCACAGGCCTCTCTAGCTTTCTCAAGGGAAGACCCAAAGAAAGCCAGAGAGGCCTGTGGATGAGGCTACAAGTTGCAGCACAGTGGTGGCAGTAACTACCACCAGCAACTCTTGTGGCATGATACAGCAAATTAATGGATTTGCAATATCGAATATCTCTTTCCTGATAAAACAAACATACCTCTGAGAAGGGTTTTGGTTTGCGTCTGGTCGCAAAATGTTCATGACATAATTCACAGATGTCTGTTTTTGAAATGCTTAACCATTTCTCCAAGCATCTGACATGATACTTAGCAATGCTACCCGTACAATGACAGAGTGTTTTGAGGTTTTCAGTTTTGTCCACATCCTGACAGATACGACAGAGAGTTGATGAACTACTGCTGACGTTTGACACCTATTTGACGTTTGAAGAAATACCGACGTAACTCTCCGTTGAGCAATCCGAACCTGAGTTAGGCGACGTTAAAAGTGGTGAATAATTCTAGTGAAAAAAGAAAAGAAATTGTTAAATATCTTTAAAGAGAGGAATGCAAATACCTCAGGATCTTTATTTAAACCAAACACAATGTAAATCGTTCCGCCTACCTGGTGATCAGGAACAACATTAACTTGTATAACCGCTATGTTCTCGTCATCTTGTTTCGAGCCAGCCACAGTCATGGCCGGCTGAATTGGCCAAGGTCCGCATGAAGCGATTGCTCGGAGAAATGATGACGTCATAACTATATTGTTTACGTCATAATTTATCCCGTTAATGATGTCGCTGATGCGCATGCCCCATGTAGCACACGTGCATTATCGACCCAGCCAAGGTATATGTTATCAATCAATGTTGACCTGGTTCGTTTAACTAGTGTTTTAATCAACACTTCACCTCTTCCCTGGCTTTCCTCTTCACCCTCCTCCGGAAGGAATTCCAAACTATATGAAGCCTTCCTCAAAATTATGTCAAACTGATGCTCTTTTTTCAACACCTAATGTATCGCAAAGCCAGAAAACTCTTTTCCATTGCTGCAATTTCCATTACTGAATGATGCTGTCCTCCATTTCACATTAATCCTTTCTTAAGTATGGTGGATTTTCCTCCGAGTGGTACCTGTATACCCACAGTTTTTTTGCAGCTCATCTTGAATGCAAATTAACCCATTTGAAATCACCTGCTCTAAAACAGAAAGCGTCTAATTGTCATTTCGCTGTGAAGAGGTTAGAAATGGGTTGTTTAACAACATGCACACAATTATGCACACGAAATATACAGTTTGTTAAAACTAGGAATCGTTATTTTATTGCTGTTGAAATTAAGTTGAACTTTTTTCGGCGCGTTTAAACTTATGCAATATTTACGATATGGGACTGACACCGCGAAATTTCTCCCCTAAATGGACGTAAAACGCTACCAACTACATGTGACATAAATTTGAGCTTGGAGATTTATGCTATCGGACGGAAAATAGCATTCCAGCATTCCAACGGCGTTAACGACCAATCAGAATCATTTCTGATTTCGATTATCCCAGAGTCTTTGTTTTCTACAATAAGTTACAGTTACAGCACAGGATTTTTTACAATAGGTTTGGTGAAAAATAGCGCTTTTCTCTAGACAACGTGCTCCCCCTACGCCCCCCCGTATACCGCCGGCAGGGCCGCAGGGTAGCAACAAAAACCTGCCTGCTTAATTCCTAGCCAAGCCACCAAAAACAACATTTCACATTTACGGAAATGTTGACAGGTTACACTTAATATTTTATAACATTCAACGTTTGCGGTTAATTGAAACGTAAATCGCTTTGAAACTTCAGTAGATTGCTGGGTTATACTGATCCCAGCTGGGTTGTACCGGAACACTCTTCTGGAATATCAGAAACCTACAGCAATGGCTGATACTTTAACACACGTAAACAGGTTAGTAAGATGTTATTCTGATTTTTCCCTCTTGAAGTCTTTCTTGTCCTGTTTTTTGCTATAGTTAGTTAGTATAGTTAGTATTTGCAAAGCATTCTAGTGTTTAATAATAAAAATTAGCGATAAAAGATTGATTCGGCGTTTCGATGTCATCTTAACATCATTATCAAGAATAAAGGTTAAAATACACTACACTAGTTTAAATAGTCTAAAGATAAAAATGGAATATATTACAATAATTACATGTAGTAAGGTAAAAACTAATGACTTAGAACAGTTTTGATTTTATCGAGTCCGATTGTCCATTGAGATTAGGCTTATATTGTTTGATTAATAGCATCTCATAAACTAAACAATCGAATTTAAAAAATATTGTTAATGGGTTTAATGCCGCATATATAAAATTAAATTTTCAATTTCTATTTACTTTTACGGAGTTTCTATTATTGTATTACATTACAAGCCGAATTCTTCACGCTATTATGACATGTGTATGAAATCAGTATGCGTTATAATCCTGCAGTATGCAATTCGCCTAGTGGAAAACGGGCTTTAGACGGGAAACTATTGTCTGATGTGAATCCGGTCACAGACTTGTTCAGTCTCGTCCGAACTTTCCGGTCTAAACAGACGAGTAAGCTAAGTTGACCCATCATACGTATAAATTTACTTTTTATTTCATTACATTTTACGTAAATTTGTCCTGTCTTAATTAGGAAAACCTCACCGCGCCAGTTACACAACAGAAACGAAACTGGGGAACACAAAATGAGTTCGAGACAAGGTGGAAGAAAACAAAAGTAAATACGCTAACGTTGTTTTATTGCATCGAATTATCCTTATCGATAATAATCTGAATTGCAGTCTGTCTACGAAGAACAAAAAATCACTGCCAATGGCAACGGCATACTTTATTTTGTTATGACACAATATTATTTTGTTATGACACAATATACGGGTAACAGTTTTGACCTGTTCCCTTCCGGGAAACATCGGCATTGCATTTAAAAACGTTTTACTCCGTTCAGTAGCGTAGCCAGCCTGACGATTTGTCCTGCTATGCTAATATTATGGTGTTCATTGACTGTGAAAACAATGAACAATGAAAAAAACACATGAAAATGATGAATAATTATCTAACTCGAAATTACATAGCGGGACAAAATCGTCAGGGTGGCTACGTCACTGACTTCGTTGTACGTATTTTTAGTTTTGTTAACATAGCATTTCGTTTTAGATTGAAGACTTGGAGCATAGCCAATCAGCGGATTCGTATTTCTTCGATTCAGAGGTGAATATATAGCATAGCCGCGTCATAAAATTTGCTAACACACTTTAAAGTAAACTTTTTGACACTGGCAGTCATGTTTTTTTTTTATAATCACATAGGAGGAAATCGATCGCGATAGCCAATCAGATTCGTACTCCTCCGATTCAGAGGTGAATATATAGCATAGCTGCGTCATAAAATTTGCTAACAAACTTTAAAGTAAACTTTTCGACATTGCATGGCAGTCATGTTTTTTTATAATCACATAGGAGGAACTCGACTATGGTTGGGACATCAAAACCGGCAGTAAGGACTCTTTGAAACAGTTAAACGAAAATATAGACCGTAACATTAAGTCGAAAGAATACATCGCCGCAAAAAAAGCTCTCATGGATCAAAGGAAACAGGCTTGAATCGAAATTCGTTTGATGGAAATCAAGGCAAATAGGAAAAGGAATACGATCTTACTGGTTTTCCCAATCCATCCTGGATATCATTTCGATGTAACGAACACGAGAACCAAACGAAGCTATGTCATTGCTCTGAAATGACGATGTCTTAAAGACGAAAACGTGAAAGACGAAACGTTGATCATACCATAATTATCAATTATCTATAATTTATGTAGTTTTTGCTATGGCTTTCAGTTTTTATTTATACTTATATTAAACATTTTTTATACAAATCTGTACATTGCCGATGTAGTTTACTACTCATTACTAGTTTTATTATTTAGTTTTTAATGATAGGAAAACGAGAAAATAGCACAAGCGCATTCAAGGAGAATAACCCCGGAAAGAGTTTCCGTATGCTAGCGTTTACCGTGCAAGAAAACAATCTCTGCAGAGTATATTAATCTCCTATAAGGGACATGCAGCATTCATATATGTAATATAGCTCGCCTACGTCATGCTTTTTCACGCTCTCCGAAAGTCACGCAATATCCCACGTGCAGTATCACGCTATCCCTGCACGGAAAACATTTAATATTCCTTTAATGTATCATGTATATATGCATTCAAATCAATAAGGGATTCCCGGCCCACTTGACCCGTCTTTCCCCATTTATTTAATACAAATGTTTATAGTCAAACATAAACTTCACAACCACGGTCGGAAACAGCTTGGGGAAAAACCATTAGACAAACCACCAAAATAATAATACGACAAAGTTATATAGAAATGTCCCTTCAAGTTTTACGCCCATGCATGGGAACTTGCCGTCGCTTTATGTAAAACGGACACGAGAGAATAACTTTATTGGAACTTATGTATAACTATATGAACTAGTCTTTTGAAGTGTATTAAAAAAATGAAAAATTAATTACTAATAACATAACTATATTACTATGGTATAATACCCACATTTGTCCAATATCGCTATAGTAATACCTGTGTTGCCGCGCGGGCTTTAAGACCGCAAAGTTTGCCGGCTGTTGTGAATAAATGAAATCCGGCTATCAAATTAGATCACACTCTGATTTCTGGAAATTTGTCTTGAAATTCTTCCAGTCCAACGTAATTTGCATTGAACCAAACGGTGTGGTGATGGAACAAAAAAAGAAGGCAGATTGGGGAGAGACTTTTTTAAACAGCGTGGCAAAATTAACGATGAAATCAAGACATTTTTAGGCCTTGTATTGCGATTCTGTGTGGAGTTGGAAGATGACTTTCATTTTACACAGGACCAAATTAAACAAACAATTAGTGACAACTTTTCCTCTTTGACAAAATCGTTGAGGCAAATACATGGTTTTTATGGATATCCCGGTAAAGTAATCTTTTGTGTAAATTAAGAGAGCTAAGAGAAGATTATAATACGACCATGCAGTGAACAGGGGCGGACTGGCAAGTCGGCAGGACGATTTCCCTGGCTCTTGAGCCCCTTGGTTTTATAGTGCATGAAAATTTTATATCCCATTTCTTCCAATTCCATCAATAACTAGCACAGGTAAAACAGTTAATAAAAATGATTGTTGAACAGAGATGGTACATTAATTGACTAGTAGCGCTTGTTTCCCAAGAAATAATGATGCATTCCTGTCATGTAACAGGTATATGTTGTCCAACTCTTGTTCAGCAATTTTGGAAGAGATTTATTCGAGAGTATCTCCCGACGTTGCAGAAAAGAGGAAAATAGCGATTAAAAGAACGACAGATGAAGATTGGCGAAGATTGGTCTTGATGGTCGATTACGAGACACCGCACGGGAAATGGAAGTTAGCCCGAGTTGGAGAAGTTTACCCTGGAAAGGATGGTGTGGTAAGGAATGTTTTGGTCAAAACACAGCATGGTCATTACAAAAGGTCGGTGCAACATTTATGTGTTTTAATAGAAGCTAGAAGCAAATGAGCGAGCATCCACGAACTAGTCGAACTTTGGCCCCGGAGGGTTGGTTTGAATACCCAGCAACATTCCATCATTATAATTACTCCGGCGTCAGCGACGGAGTTGAAAATTCGCCCTGGTTTTGTTTTGTTGTTTTTTTTTTGTTTTTTTTATTTTTCGTCGTCGCAAGTCTGAATGGCGCGAAACATTCTAGTATTTAAAATGTGTATGTAACCGTATTTATCTACGCCCCAGTCTTATCTGCTAAGAGTTGTGGCAGTTGTGGTGCACAGCTTTGGCTAATTTTTTGATGCGCGATTCGATTTCGCTCGCATGATACGGCAATTCCTCCAAGAGGAACAAATAAACAGTTCTTTTCACGCTTTTCGACTAAGTTTAGATTGAATTGGGGTAAGAATATATTTAATACATGTAGATTTCTATAACTATATAACTATATAAGCGCGAATTCCAAAGGCAAAAGTGTGAGACAAAGCGAATATATCATGCGGTTTATTTACATTTTTGAACAATTGAACTTCTATACTTTTTAAAGTACAATGTCCTTTTGAATTTCGTGATCGAACATTTAGGTTCGCAAGGCATCTAAATGCGAATATGAATTATGAACTGTATTGTTTATGTTCAGAAGCTCTATATTGAAGACTGGCACGTGCGCCGGAGTTAATGCCAGAACAGGCGTCTTGTTAAATTAATTTTAATGTAATATATCTAGTTAATGTTAGTTATTAAGTTCATAAAAGATACTGTATGAGTGACTGCTAATCAGTTAAGCGTCCGGAGAAGTGCGAGACAGAACGAACAGTTGATTTGAAAATATTTGTAGTAGACAAAGTCCTACGGGTTTCTGAAAGTGAAGACTCATGCTTCCACTTGTTCTCCCAATCCCTTATAGCAGATCGTTGATCATGATTATAAAAGGACAAGCTGAAAAAATAAAACTAAATCAATGAAATATTCACATTTTTTGCAACGTTTAGTATTTTGTAGAATCTCGAGATCAAACCTTAACGACGGCTAAACACCTACGAGGCATGCTATCTATCAAGTCCCTTAAGTTAATTATCGTGAGGGAATTCTCTCCAAGCAGTTAAGACACTGTCCCAGAGTTCATTGTTATTCTTGGAATTTCTCTCTTGAACAATAGTTAACGTTCTAACATGGCACACAAATTCAGTCATGCATGACTGTGATACGTACTCTGTAGTCTCCTCCCTAAACTAATTCCTCGCCACTCTGGAAGTATGGCAGGCGAAATATCTTACTAAAAATCATGCACTGAGCAACACGAATAACCACCATGTGAGTTGTGGCGGAAATAGGTGCATTCTTCAAGATAAAAATGTGCCCTGGTGCATGGGTTAAGCCTACCCTTCACCTTCGAGCGACATCCACTTCCCCGTGAACTAATGCATCCTCACCAGCATGCTTGAGCGTTACTGAGTTGAACACAATTTTCTCACCGAGTTGGTATCACAACAGGATCTCTCAAAGCAAACCTACATGTCGTTGCAAGTAATAAGGAATTTCATATAAATGCAAAACATATTATTTCCCCATACTGGGCATTCAACTCATATTCATGCACAGTTCCTTGCATAACTAGGCTGAACGAAGGACTGAACACAAAATCTATTGCAAAGATGGCTTCACAAGAAGACAACATCTTACGCAACTATTTCTTAAAAGAACGTAACTGGATTCACACAGAGATAAAGAGCTTTTTGTTCGTAATTTTATCTTCTTTTGTTAATTATGAAGAGGATTACGGAGTGCCGCGAGAATTTATTGTAAACAGAATCAGCAATAAATTTCCTTTATTAATCAAATCCTTGTGTCAAATACATGGTCTATATGGTTATCCCGCGTCTACAAACTCTGACTATTCTCCTGATGACACAGGTAAAGCTTGAATTATTTTTGAACTATAATCCTCGATACACCCAAGTTTGCTTAGGTTGACAACATGTCCTTGAGTCGTTTAAATGTTAGAAAGTGCGTAAAGCCTAACAGTTATATAAAACCTAATAAAGACACCTAATAAAATTGATTCTCATATATGGAATACGTTCGGGGAACGAAAACTTGTGTACATTTTTAAATGAAATAAAATCAATAAATTTCTTAACAATTATAATTTTCTAAAAATGCAACCGCATGGTTCCAAAGAAATATGCCGTAAAAGCGCATTTAGCAATACGCCCCCCCAAACAGTTCTTAGCTTAGTAGCGAGAGAAAAAATCACGAACAAAATGCATGTCGAGTACGGATCTGTAGATTTAGGTATCTCAAAGGTAACATTTGGGTCATTATAACTTTCCGTAAGCAAACGACGGTTAAAAATCAGCCAATAATGATAGGTTGTTTCATATCACACTATAACTTGCACAGGTGCATGGGGAGACCTACAAAAATTTAATCTCGCGGATGGAACGATTATGAAAAATAGTTTATTAAAAATCTATTCACTATTTTCACTAAATCCCATGATGCTGTGCGCGCGCATTCCTTGGGGTGCCAAATCCCGCCAAAATCAAAACAAAATGTCGCCATTTTGATCATATTTTAGTACCCCAAGAAATGCGCGCGCACAGCATCACAGGATTTAGTGAAAATAGTGAATGACTCATAAAAGACCGAAAATCTAGTTAAGACCAGAATGCGTCCAGCCTAGTTCAAGGGGGTTAACTTTTGCAGTCTTTCGCTAATTCCAGTATCTTCTTCGGTATAATCTTAGTTACAGATGTTAAACCAGAGGCAGTTAAAGAGATTTTCAACAGCTTGACAAAAAATGATAAGACACTTGGTATGTAGCTTTATTATTTATTTAGAAAATTTTTAATAACACTGCCGCAATAAGCGTTAATTAATGCATTAGAAGAACAATGACAGAACGAATTTCTTGATAAGTTTCTCTTTGAGACTAAACCTAAAAGCTGTTACTAACATATATATATATATATATATATATATATATATATACATTACTCTCAGGAGATTATCACACAGATGCAAAGGAAGATCATTTTTGGCAATTTGAATCTTTTACCGACTTAGTCAGAGAGCCTGCTCATATTCTTCTAGAAATGGTAAGTATGTCTGATCAGGCAAGTTATTAACAGACTGTCCGCTTTAAATGTGGTATAACAACTGCCTAAAATAAACAAAAATTCTCGACGTCTCAGTAAAATGCTATAAACTTGCAAATTTGAAAATCTAAATTTAGAATTGTCATGTGCTTTTTGATAAAGACTACTGTTTAGTCAAACTTAGAAGTTAGGTTTCTAAGAAATGCCGGTTTGCGAAGTTTCTATTGGTTAATGTGGTTACATATAGTTACGGTATCATATAGTTATAGCATCACTTTCTACCTAATAACAGATGCGAGATTTATTTTATGGTCACGAAGACGCTTGTGAAGTAACGCTAGGGCTTTTGGAGGATCTGGTGGATGGAAATTATCTGAAACCCGTGATATGGGCAGAGCACAGGGAAAACCCGGAAAAGCATTCTGGATTTTCTCTTGGTGTTCGACCATTTGTTCGACCTTTATACGTCCAAACCAGGCTACGGGAAATAAGAGAACATCACAATGGTGTAAAACCAGGAGACGTGAACGCTTATCAATGTTTTGACAGAAAAGGCATTAAAGAAAATCCAGATTTGGCTAAAAAGAAATCTAAATACAAAAAAAGAAGTAATGGGAGACCGCGCAAAACCAGAAGTCCCTGCAAGAGTTGTACGTTTTCTTTTATGGACGACAAAACTGGCCGGTTGAAGAAAATGAAGAATACCTTGGTGTCTTCGGGAATTGTGCTGAATATGATGTTATTAAAACTCATAAATTAGATGAATTGCTCGGCTCTACTGCAAACACTTCCTGGAGAGATTTTGAATCAGCCTGCAATGAACATTTAAGAGCATTCAACGATCTCACGAGGAGGGCTGGTGAGAATCAAGATCCATATCCTGTATTGAGAGAATATTTTGAAAGTACGCGTAGGCCGATAAACGCCAAAGTTCTAAGATACGAATGGAATTCTGAAAGCCAAAATTATGAATTGCAAGCGAAGGACTGGAAACCAGAAGAGCCTGATAAATATAAAATGTTACGTTTCCAAACTATAGACATTCACAATGATGATCCATAAGACCATAGCAAACATGACTTGTATACAATTCAGTCACGAAATAACTAAAACCCAGCTCATATAGGTTATTCTTATTGTTGACATTTACTTTTTTAATGTGACAATTAATTCAATAGGTAATAGTTCCAAGGCCGCACTTTCAACAGAAACCAGTTTAAGCCAGTGGCAGTGCTTTTTACTTTTTCTGAGTTTTGAGCTGAAATACTTGACGCCAAATGTTGAGCCGTATTTGAAATTAAAGCTAATAAAAAGTTATATTTCGTGCAGAAATTTCGAGACTTTAGTTTAAAGGGAAATATCCGTGAAAAGTTTTTTGCCGGTCGGTAATTGTTTTTTTTTTTAAATATTTCCTTTGCAGTTTAAGTCTTGAAATTTCTACATCAAATATAACTTTTCAAAAGCTTTAATTTGACACACAGCCCAACGTCCGCCGTCAAGTATTTCGTCTCAAAACTCAAAAAAACTATTTTCGCTTCAAGCTGAATAGGAATGTTTGTCAGGAGTTATCGTTCCAGTTGTTTAATTAGATTAATATGTAAATATGCACTCCTGCCCGCGTTTCTATAACGTTGGTTCAGAATAGTTTTGCTGTTACATTCAACGCGTATACACAGTAAATGCATGCATGGCTGTAAGTAATTTTTTAAATAGTGTAACTTAGATCGAACCTAACTTTATATCTTACTTTATGCATCTTATATACATGGCTGTAAGTAATTTTTTAAATAGTGTAACTTAGAACCTAACTTTATATCTTACTTTATGCATCTTATATAATTGGCTGTAAGTAATTTTTTAAATAGTGTAACTTAGAACCTAACTTTATATCTTACTTTATGCATCTTATATACAGCAAACTTTTTAATACTTAAATAATTAACAGTTAGCTATTGTTGAAAACTAGAATAAAAGTAATAAAGTAGTTATATGCCAGAGAACGTTTACTGCATATATACCCGTCACATGCCCATATCATATATGGTGATATGCATGCACGTTATCCTACACCGATCTGTTTTTCCCTTTGAATATTTTCTGATCGGTTTTATGGTGACGTTTTAGTATATTTCTTTTATGACTGTCATGCATGAAAGTTAGGATAAAATTCAGTGAACACCTCATAACTATATATACTCTCTTTAGTGACCAGGTTAGCTGGTTTCGATATACAACGTTTCACACACTCAAAATATGCAGTTTTTTTGTTTTTTTTATTGCATGGGTTGGTCCGCTTACCGCGTCACAACAGGATGGCAATCAATCAATCAAACGGATGTCAAGACCTTTTAAAACAAAACTGCATGTCGTAGCAAATAATAAAGAATTTTTTCATATAAATGCAAATATATTTCTCCCCCTTATTTGGCATTCAACTCAAAATGTCCCTTATATTATAAATAATGAGAAAGAATTAAGGACTTAGCACAAAATTTATATTAGGAGGATGGCTTCACAAGAAGAAGACGAGATCTTACGCAACTATTTCTTCAAAGAACGCAACTGGATTCACACAGAGATCGAGAACTTTTTGTTCGTAATTTTATCTCATTTTGTTAACTTTGAAGAGCGTTTCCAAGTAAGAGGGGAAATTATTTCAAAAAAAATTAGCGAAAAATTTCCATTATTAATGAAATCGTTGTGTCAAATACATGGTCTATATGGTTATCCCGCGTCTACAAACTCTGACTATTCTCCTGATGATGAAGGTAAAGCTTGAATTATTTTTAACTATAATCCTCACCATACTTTCAATGACGAAAGTTTAGCCCCAAATACAAATAAATCGCCTAAAGGCTAGGGATACATGAATAGAGACCTAACAAAAGTGGGTCTCGTATATGCGATAGATACGGAGAAGGAAAAAATACGTGTATTTTGCCAAGTATATATAAAAGAGATTTTGAATTTCTGCCCAGTTATTATTTTCCAAATATGCAATTAACTTTGCCACTGTATGGTTCCAACGAAATATGCCGTATAGGCGCTTAATAATTACAACACGCCCCCACAAATATCTGTCTTTTCTTTGCTGTCAGCTGTCACGACCAAAACAGCCAAACACTTTTCAAAGCGCACTAGTCGAATACTATTTTCAAAATGTTATAAACGGTTAGAATTGTGAACGCATGCAGGTTCGACAAACAATAAGGCAAGCTAAATTGGCAGATCTATGGTCAGTCAAATAAAAATAAATTACTGCATGCAGCACCATCTTAAATTCAAAACACCTGAATTAATAACGATGCTTTTGCTTATATATACTGCCGGTATTTTCAAAGGATATTTTAGACCTCAAATTTAATTTTATTACAAATATTTCGAAATGTGAGATGTTATAATTTAAAGGAACTAGCTCACAAGACTTTTCTCCCCATATTCTTCCAACTACAAACTTACTGGTTGGTTGGAACATGCAACATTGTTGCACTGGCTTTAACTTTGTTCCAACGGGCTTAAAGAAGTTTGTTAATTTATCTTTTTTTGGTATCTTAGTTATAGCTATTAAACCAGAGGCAGTTAAAGAGATTTTCAACAGCTTGACAAAAAATGATAAGACACTTGGTATGTAGCTTCATTCTTTGCCTTTGGATGATTACCACATGTGAAGGCGGGGAGTCTGATTTCAGTAGCAAGAGAACCAATCAATCAAAAAATAATTTGTGTTTGAGCGAAATTGGAAGCATTGGAAACTGAATCTGATCTACGTGCACTGTTGCTAACATATATGCCTGCATCATATGCTTGCCTTATATACTTTCAGGAGATTATCACACAGATGCAAAGGAAGATAAATTTTGGCAATTTGAATCTTTTACCGACCTAGTCAGAGAGCCTGCTCATATTCTTCTAGAAATGGTAGGTATGTCTGATCAGGCATGTTATTAAGAGACAGCCCATCTGAAAATCTGGGTTGCTTACGTTTTACCTTGGAGATTCCGTACCAATTGTTTTTCCGACCGAAATTTTCATTACCCCAAGGTAAATGGTAATCACCGACGAGTCCAGAAAACCTCACTTCCAACCGATTTTCTTGATCATATTTCATGATTTTCCCAAAATATAGATGCAAGATTTATTTGATGGTCACGAAGATGCTTGCGAAGCAACGCTAGAGCTTTTGGAGGATCTGACGGACGGAAATTATCTAAAACCCGTGATATGGATGGAAAACAAAGAATTCCCTGGGAATTGTGGATTTTCTCTTGGTGTTCGACCCTTTCTCCGACCGTTATACGTCCATACCCGGCTGCGGGAAGTAAGAAAACATCGCAAAAATGATTTGAAACTTGCAGAGGTGAACGGCTATCAATGCGTTGACAGAAAAGACTTTAAAAGAAACCCAAATTTGGCTAAAAAGAAGTCTAAATACAGAAAAAGCGGAAATGGAAAACCGCGTAGAAAAATGAGGCCCTGCAAAAGTTGTGAGATTTTTTTCGATAGTCCTCCAACCCTGTCAAGGCGTTCGGTTGCATTGGAAAGAAACCTTGGTGTCTTCGGGAATTGTGCTGAATATGATGTTATTAAAACTCGTAAATTAGATGAATTGCTCGGTTCCACTGCAAACACTTCCTGGAAAGATTTCGAATCAGCCTGCAATGAACATTTAAGAGCATTCAACGATCTCACGAGGAAGACTGGTGAGAATCAAGATCCATATCCTGTATTGAAAGAATATTTTGAAAGTACGCGTAAGCCGAAAAACGCAAAAGTTCTAAGATACGAATTGAATTCTGAAAGCCAAAATTATAAATTGCAAGCTAAGGACTGGAGACCAGAAGAGTCTGATAACTGAAACCCAGCTTGTTGTTAATGAACTATTTGTTAGAAATTAAAAAAATGGATGTATAACGATTTATAGCTATAAATTATTTAGATAATGTACCAAGCTTAACCCATATAAGATAATATCTTTAAGTAAAATTTGTTTTAGTTAAACTATAATTGATGTTACAACTACATACCTTGCATTTCTCGCAATTCTCCAGTTAATTTGGTTAAATCTGTTTTTACCTTCGTTATCCTGAACACCCATCAACATTTAATTTATATTTTGAGACTGGCTGCCTACGTGAGAATAACATGCGGCATCTTTTATGTCATTTGTGAATGTCAAAGAAATAGGAAACACAGTGTATGCATGCTTTGCAATTGGTAAAAGAAAATGGCAAAATTATGGTATTAAGAAGTTAGAAATCTTTTAGCTTTCAAGCTTTGGTGAAATGACGGCAAGGGAAAGATTAGAAATCAAGTTGCAGCACAGTGGTTGCAGTAACTACCACCAGCAACTCTTGCGGCGAGATACAGCGAATTAATGGATTTGCAATACCGAATATCTCTTTTCTGATAAAAACAAACTTGCATACTCTGAGAAGGGTTTTGGTTTGCGTCTGGTTGCAAAATGTTCATGACATAATTCACAGATGTCTGTTTTTGAAATGTTTAACCATTTCTCCAAGCATCTATATAACATGATACTTAGCAATGCTAACCGTACAATGACAGAGTGTTTTGAGGTTCTCAGTTTTGTACGACAGAGAGTCGATGAACTACTGCTGACGTTTAAAGCCTGTTTGACGTTTGTAGAAATAACGGCAATCCGAACCTGAGTTAGGCGAGGTTAAAAGTGGTGAATGAGAATAATTCTAGTGAAAAAAGCAAAGAAATTGTTGAATATAGGTTAAGAGAGAAAATCAAATACCTCAGGATCTTTTTTTAAAACCATACACAATGTAAACCGTTCCGCCTACCTGATGATTCATATATTGTATTGAAAGAATATTTTGAAAGAACTCGTAGGCCGAAACAGGCAAAAGTTCTAAAATACGAATGGGATTCTGAAAGGAATAATTATAAATTACAAGCGAAGGATTGGGAACCAGAAAAGTTAGCTTAAGAATTACTGTGTTTCCAAACTACACTGCAATAATGTTCCATAGACCATAGAAAAACCACTATATCTTAATGTCAGCCACTTGATAGATGATGACTTAATAAATTGTAGGGTTTATGTTAGATTTTCGTGAGCAAAAGATTTACAATATTAATTTTTCTCTACCCCACCTTTCACTTCCTCATTTTTTGTTTACTCTACCCCATATGCCTTCCTATTTTTTAGCTATCCCACCACTTTCTTCTTATAGATATATTATAATGCTTCTGAGTTATTTTTCCCAGCAAAAAAACAAAATGGTGCATGGACGGGGTGTGAAAAGTTTTGAGAATTAAAAGTGAAAACAGGTCCCACCACTTCGAATACTCCAAATTACAATTTCAATTTGTAAGTAATGAAATAATTTTAGCGAGTTTAAGTTTGTAAAGTGTCAATTCCTGGAAATAATATCTGTACCTTTCATAATTTTTTTGAGAATAGACGTACCGTGTTGCAAATTTGGTAAAAATGATTATTAAGAAAGTAATGGTTTAGGCTTGTTTTACTTTCTTTCTTTATTTAAATTTTATATGAAAAATATTTCAATTTCTGTTTCGTAAACTAAAAGGAATGAGTTTCGTTTTTGTAGTATTTATTTCAATATATTCCCATCATCCTAACCTTAAGAATGTTAGGGCAAAGATATATACGCAGTATGTTTGTATCGTCGGCAAATAATATAGCTATGATCGAAATCGGTATGGTTGCATGCCTAAATTTTATAATAACATGCACAGAGCTAAGTATAATGTGCATGCTTTCAAGACAACAAATTAAGATACCTAGGCTACCTAGTTGTCATGTATACAATGCCTCACACAACTAAAAAAATTCTCACCAGGTCGGTCCGTTAGCCGGTTCACAACAGGATGCAAACTTTTAATTAATTATTTTTAAGACCATGTCGCGTAGCAAGCAAAGAATTTTTTCATATAAATGCAAAACACATAGTTCCCCCATACTGGGCAACCAACGCACATCAAATGAGTTGAAAGAAGGGCTGAATGTCTTTTGAGCTGATGGCTTCACAAGAAGACGAGATTTCACGCAATTCTTTTTTAAAAGAACGTAACTGGATTCACAACGAGATAGAGAGCTTTTTATTCGTAGTTTTATCTTCTTTTGTTAACTTTGAAGAGTATTTCGAAGTGCCGCGAGAATTTATTGTAAACAGAATCAGAAAAAAATTTCATTTATTTATCAAATCGTTGTGTCTAATACATGGTCTATATGGCTATCCCGCGACCACGAAGTTTGACTATTCTCCCGAAGATGAAGGTAAATCTTGACTTTTTTGAATCTAGTTTGGTGTATGCTTAAGACCAGGATAGAGAATATTATTAAAGACAGATAAATTTTAGACTCGTAATAATTTTCTGAAACTCTTCCAGTGTCCCAGTCCCACTGGGACATCCCTGCCCCAAATTCTTGATATATATTTTTGCTATTTCATGCAGTTCCAGAAGTTAATCCAAATGCCATTAAAGAGATTTTCGATAGCTTGAAGAAGAACGATAAGACACTAGGTATGTAGCTATTTAGTTTGAATAACTGATTGGCAACTTCACAACTAAATGGCCCATTTTAGTAGATATACATGAACCATGATCGCGCAGGCATGTCAAGTTGATATATGTGAACCAGGCTTGATGAGTTACCATCATAGTTTCCCATTTGACAGGAACTAAAATCTAGATTACTTCTAGGGTGTTATTACAAATTTCCCAAGGAAGATGAACTTCGGCAATTTGAATCCCTTACTGACATGGTCAGAGAACCTGCTCATATTCTACTGGAAATGGTTAGAAATGCAGATATATGACCAAGAGGCAGTCTAAAAGAAATACGAATCTGAAATACTCCCCTCGTCAACTGATTATTGCATACTATAATTAATCTGTTCGGCTGAAAAAAGCCTAAAAAAATTAATTTCAAAGTTTGGTTATGATTATTGTAGTTTGTAAAGTGCAGTAGTCTTACAAGTAAAGTTTGTAAGTTTTTTTATGCTTTTATGTCAACGAATTAGATCACTCGGGACCGAGAGAAAAATATTCTGATATTTATAAAATGTATAAAATTTTAAACCCCCTGCAGTTTAAAGTATACTTGCAAATTGTAATGCTTTTTCAAACTGCTGCATGTAACAGTTGTCCTCCAGACTGTTTTAGAAAGAAAAATAGCACTAAACTAAACATTATAGCACGCAGAACTCCCAACAATTATGTCTATATAATTATAGGCCTTCAACTATATTCATGCAAGACTTATGTAATGTCATGCTGCAAACTTTAGCATATATACTTGCACGATATATGCTGCATGAGTATTTTCAATGAAAATAGCACAATATTTCCTGATGTTGCACTAGTATTTTAGTGCATGGTTACTTATTGCTGGATTTGCTACATGACTGATAGTTACCACATAATTTTCTGTTGAATACAGATGAATGATTTATTTCATGATCCCAAAGACGCTTGCAAAACAACGTTGGAAATTTTGGGGGATTTGAGGGATGGGAATTGTCTTAAACCCGTCTCTTGGGCAGAGAACAGAAAAGATCCAGAAAAATTTGGTATCTCTCTTGACGTCCGAAGCTTCGTTCAACCGTTATACCTTCATACAAAACTGTGTGAAATAAGGGAACATGGCGATAATGGTGTGAAACTGGAAGACGTGGATGTTTATAAATGTGTGGATAATAAGGCATGTTCGGAAGGAAAGCCAGCTTCAGTTGAACATATGTCGAAATACAAAAAAAGAAAAAATGGAGAACCGCGCAGTACCAGAGGGCATTGCACAAGTTGTAGGATTCTTTTTGATAAACTTCACAAACGTAAAACAATCCTTTCTACTTTTGGAACGTGCGCTGAATACGACGTTATTAAAACTCATAAATTAGATGATTTGCTACGCTCTAGTGAAATGACATCTTGGAGAGAATTTGAATTAGCCTGCAAGCTACACTTAGACGCATTTAACAAGCTCACGGCGAAGATTGGTAAAGGTCATGCGGATAAATATTCTTTACTAAAAGAATATTTTGAAAGTACGCGTAAGCCAAAAACGGTGAACCTTCTGAAATTCGAATGGAGTTCTGAAAGCTATGACTACAAATTGAAAGCGATAATTTGGGAACCCGAATATCCAGACAAAAGACATTTAAATGCTGCAATACAATTTGAGCGAAGACGTTCAGTAAGTGCAGTGCATTAAACCGGTCTGAAGCTATATATATATTAAATGGCTCTGAAAGCGCCAATGCGCCATGCATTTCTTATAAAAACGGCGAACTATATATGTACGAAAATAGCCTCTGCTCAGGTTGCATGTACTATATGTATAAACTTGTTCAATATACTATATATAAATAATTTCCTAGTTTTATTTATAGACAGGTTGTTCGACTCACAGGAAAAGGAAGCGTGCCGAAGATGCCGAGAATAATAACCGCCCGGATAAACAAATGCTGGTAAAAAACCTTCATTTAAATGCCCCCATATATATACGCTATGATACTCCAGATGATTTTAGGTTCGTTTGCATGATATAGTTCCAGTTAGACCAATGTTTCTGATCGAGGCAGGATCAGTATAAATCAATCAGAGTCAAAATCAGTGCACGTGGAGTATGAGATTTTCACTAAAAAATGGTACATTCTGTTTCGGATATTAGCTAAATATATATTTTCTTTAGATCGAGCCAGTTGTAATTAAAGGAGCGGGTTTGTCAGAATCAGAATCAGAGGTAATTCGTAAAGAATATTTCGTAAACTGCATGATTGCATGATTCGATATCAATTGGTGTCTGTGCTCTTTGGACCCATATCGCTGTTGAGCCTAGAGTCATTTTTGATACTTTTTTCTATCATAATACAGGATAATAATGAAGATGGTTATGATGATGGAGGCTATGATTACTCACGAAATTAAAAGAACTCAAAAAGGAGTTGGACGACAAGTTTAAATCACCTGAATACCAAGAAAAGATGAATTCTTTGTTTCAAAGCCTCGAACTTAAAAAATAGAAAGATTATCTGTTATTGTGATCGATATATACTCACTACACTCAGCATATATATACTTATATTAACACATGTACTTTATCATTAGACCATGAATGCAAAGGCAAGGGCGGCAAGGGCGCACATTAGGGGATGTGGGAGGCAGGACACCATCATCTTTCAGTTCATGGAGATGGACAGAAAAAATCAGTCCGGTTGAAATCTGTGAACTTTAATAATGCAGTAAAAGCTAGTACGTTTTGCTACCATAGTGTTACCTCAAATTAGAAAATGTAGAAAATAGGTAAATTCTTGGACATATATTCTATAATACTGCATGTAATATAAGGGAAATTGTTTGTTATATGCACACAAGGGTTTTGCACGTGATGGACACACGGAAATGAAAACACTTTGCACCTTGCACTATGAACAATGCACAATGAACAATGCACAATAACGCACTATAGTTGTAGAGTATAAAATATCATGGGCTGCACTATTTTAGAAGAAGATTGATGACTTGGTCTGGGGCACGACAGTAAATATACTGGAAAGGAAGTGTATTGGTAATATCTGAGCTGTCCCTCATACGGCCCCGACGATCCCGCGTATAAAATAATTAGAAAAAGGGGTCGTTTAACAATACTACAATTACTATTATAATGTAACAACCAGATTCTGGCAATAAACCCTATGCTTTCATTTATTTAGAAGTCGGGTAATTTCAGTTAAAATAGGCAGCTCCATAGAGAAAATTGCATGGGGCTGAGAATGTGACTAAATATCATTCCCGACGGTCTTAATTTCAAGTCCCAAGCTGGCTCGCTTTAATTATTTTTTTTCTGTCAAATATAAACACGACAAAAGTCGGTCCCAGATTCCATAACGTAAGAGACCCCCGAAATTATTTTGGATTTGTGCGCCTGTGCAAATTGGTAAATTTCAGATTAAATAACGAGCAAAAATATTGTATAAAGAACTGAAGTAAAAGCATATGTGAAATTTGAAAGAAATGAATTAGGTGACTATTATTATTAGTCACCAACTATATATAGGTGACTATATTGTACCGGACAAATCTTGTGATACTCGTAATCAAAAGATGGAATCAAAATAATCGATAATTAAGTCGATAAACTATAATGAAACTTCTTCATGGCAAGGTGCATCACCTACCTTAAGATCATAGGCATGCATACAGGCTAAAAAATTGGGGGTGCAGACGAATGATTTGATAAAAAATACCTGATCCCCGCCCTGTACGCCTAAACTTTGGCAAGATGCTGTCACTTGATCATCATTTGAAATTTTGTGGTCAATGTGCATTTGAAACATGATTTGAGTCGAAATCTTGGTATTATGAAGATATCTCTAAATTTTGATTGATAATGGCGTAGCTGGCGGAACTGAGCGAAAAGGTATTATAGAATTTCGTGGGCGAATCATCAGGCCGCTTGGTTGCCATACCTACCCGCTTGCTCAGTCAAAATTTGCGCTATTTTTTATCGCTGAGTTGGCCTGCTTGCGGGAGATGATAGGACACCGCTGATATATCCATCAATTCTTGAGAAATGTCAAAACAATTTTTACAAACAAAAGACTCACTATAATTCCACTTGCTGCATGGGCTATCAACATTTCTTCAGTGAGATGAAAACCGCGGATATGAAAAATGGATGCAGCAATAAACTTAAGAAGGTTTAGGGAATTTTTAAGACATCGTAACTCGATCCACGGAGAAATAGACGAGTTTTTGTATGTGGTTTTTCGCCATTTAATTTACCTTGAAGCCGAGAGATTCAACAGAAAACAAATTGCAAGAGGCATCAGCAATACGTTTCCTTCGTTAATCAAATCGTTGTGTCAGATACATGGTCTATTTGGTTATCCCGCGACCACGAAATCAGAGTATTCATTGGAAGATGAAGGTAAAACTTGATTGGTATAGTCTTTAGACTATATCGTCGCACTTTAAATTGGTGTGAGGTTATAACAGTGAGACGCTTGCATGCAAGTCAGCAAATTTCCCAAACGTTTAACTGCAGTCATGCATGCGGACTGAATCAGAGTTACATACTCTCTTTTTACCCGTTATAATTTACAGGAAGAACATGCATTATTTACCTTCGTACGGCACCAATGAAATATGCCGAATATGCGCATGGAAGTAAGCGAAACGCCTCCACAAGCAGCTGTTTTCGACCTTCCTCTAGCAATAGATAGAAAATTACAGAAAGGCAACCAACAATTTTGAATGAAAAAACGTTTTACCCCTCTTTTAAACTTATTTGAGTTATTTCCATATACCAAACAATTCTCCGTTAAGTCCAACAATGCTTCTCAACAAAACTAAGGTCACGTTTATTATTGAATTGCTTTGCTTCTCATTTGAACATATAGTTGTAGTTCTTAATTAAAGATAATAATTTCTTTTCGATACCTTAGATATAGAATTTAACATAAATGCTGTTAGAGAAATTTTCAATGAAGTGGAAAAAAATGGACAGACGCTAGGTATGTATTTTATCTAAGTTGGAAAGCTCGCAACAGGATTTCTACAGTCTAGTGGTTCTGCTGATCGAGAAATTTATATATAAAACTCTATAAAGAATATCAATTAACGAGCTTCTGTGTGAGACATGTTGCAATTGTTACGACCTAAACTAAAATAATATTACGATTGTTGCAAATTTTACTTTCAGGAGATTATTTCGAAAGGGCTAAGGAAGAGGAATTTTGGAATGAATTGTGTATTATCACTTTAAAAGATTTTGTCAGAGAGCCTGCTCATATTGTTGTGGAAATGGTGGGTAAATAACGGTGGGAAAGTCTACCAGAGCATGCATGGAGACCCAAATCTTATTCAAATGAAGTATAGCGATTGGCGATAATGCTCGCGTTTGACAACTTTGATTTACTAGAATTTCTTTGTTGCTTTTTGCCGGGCACGTTTAAGAAGTAAAAGGTGATTACTGCATACTATATTATCTCTTCGGTTGAAAAAAGCCTCTTAAATTTAATTTCAAAGTTTGGTTATGATTATTGTAATTTGTAAAGTGCACTAGTCTTACAAGTAAAGTTTGTAAGTTTTTTTATGCTTTTATGTCAACGAATTAGATCACTTTAGATCACTCGCGGGACTGATCTCGAGAAAAATATTCTGATTATATATATATATATATATATAATATATATATAGGAAAAGTATATAGGCACCAAACAAAACGATGCAGCCCCCAGTAGAAGGATCCACCATCGGGATACAATTTCCGCTTCTTAACTTATTAGAAGATATGAATATAGGTATAATAAAAAGCAGACAACTTCTCACTGCTCCATTTATTAATTTAAGACGTTTCGGACTTCGTCCTTCTTCAGTAAAATTATAGGAGTGACAACTATATCTACAAGAGAGGCCACTATTTATAAATAGGAATCCTAATAAATTTAAATTATAACAATCATGCATAATTACTTATTATATCTAATCCGCCGTTTAGAGCGGTATTCACACCTTTTATTAAGTCCATTAGGTATCAAAGTGCAAAGCTGAGCGGCCCAATAGGCCTCCCTAATTAAAAGCGTATGCTCATTACTGTTCCTAACTTGTTCAATAATAATAAATTCGAAATCACTTAAGTTATGAGGTGCATTGTTAAAATGTATGGCAACCTCGCACGTGTTTTTGCCGGTTTTCATGGCTGACTTGTGATTCCGAAATCTAACTTTAAATTCCGTTGAAGTGGAACCTACGTACTGAAGTTGGCATTTCTTGCAAGAAGCTAGATAGATAACATTAGTAGAGGTACAACTCAGGGCTTGCTTAATTTTATAGAATCGCCCTGCGGCAAAGCTGCGAAATCTATCTCCTTCTGCAAGAAAATTAGCACAAAGATCACACCTCCTGTTACATTTATAGCAGCCTACGTTATTATGCAAGGCCTCAGCAGCATTAGAACCACCTTTAAGTCTAGATGGAGCTAGCATATCCTTCAAATTCTTCGTTCTCTTAAATGCTGGAAGAATTGAGCCCTCAGGAAATAGATCTTTAACTTTATCAGACGAGTAAATAAGATGTGAATGAGTCCGAATAATATTGCCAACGTTGGGCAACCTGGGGTTATATTCCAGCACCAAAGGGAACGTTTTCTTCCTAACTTTACATTTGGTCGGCTTAAGAACTTCCAATCTATCTCTCTTCATGGCTTTATCAAATTGCTCGTCAACCAGCTTAGGATTATATTTTTGTTGTTTAAGGTAAGTTTTATATTGCGAGCATGCCTTCTCTGTGAATTCCTTAGTGGAACAATTACGTTTCACCCTCAACGCAACCCCATAAGGTATAGCTTTTTTGCAATGATATGGGTGCGAGCTGTTAAAAGGTAAATATCTATGACTATCGGTAGGTTTGGAATAAATGTCAGTGACAATATACCCATTTTGGAGGTGTAGCGTGAGATCCAAAACATTAAGAAATTCCTTAGAATAAACTAATTCAAATTTAATGGTAGGATATAGAGAATTTATATATTCCGTAAATTCAAGAAGCCTGGCCTCTCCCTGAGTCCATAAATCAAAAACATCATCACGGTAACGCCACCACAACTTAGGTTTAATAGCACCCCCAAATTTGGCCTTCTCGTCAATAACACCCATTGCTAAATCCGCATAACTACAAGCGTTTTTTGGGCCCATAGCCGTGCCATGCTGTTGTAAGAAATTTAAAGACCCAAATTGACAATTATTACTTTCTAAACAAATTTGTACAGCTTCTACAATACATTCCGTAGAAGGACTTTTAACCTCTCTACGGTCTAAAGCTTGTTCCACAGCCGAAATTCCTAGAGTATTATCTATATTGGGAAACATAGAAACTACATCCCATGAAACCAACATGGTACTCCCACAGAATGGCCCTTCCTTATTCAAATCGCCTAATTTATTAATTAAATCAGTAGTGTCTTTAATAAAAGAGGGTAAAGATTGCGCTAAGTACGTAGGTTCCACTTCAACGGAATTTAAAGTTAGATTTCGGAATCACAAGTCAGCCATGAAAACCGGCAAAAACACGTGCGAGGTTGCCATACATTTTAACAATGCACCTCATAACTTAAGTGATTTCGAATTTATTATTATTGAACAAGTTAGGAACAGTAATGAGCATACGCTTTTAATTAGGGAGGCCTATTGGGCCGCTCAGCTTTGCACTTTGATACCTAATGGACTTAATAAAAGGTGTGAATAC
Source organism: Dendronephthya gigantea (assembly GCF_004324835.1). NCBI lineage: Eukaryota > Metazoa > Cnidaria > Anthozoa > Malacalcyonacea > Nephtheidae > Dendronephthya > Dendronephthya gigantea. The sequence continues at coordinate 83,439 of NW_021163251.1, read as the reverse complement.
CGCTCTAAACGGCGGATTAGATATAATAAGTAATTATGCATGATTGTTATAATTTAAATTTATTAGGATTCCTATTTATAAATAGTGGCCTCTCTTGTAGATATAGTTGTCACTCCTATAATTTTACTGAAGAAGGACGAAGTCCGAAACGTCTTAAATTAATAAATGGAGCAGTGAGAAGTTGTCTGCTTTTTATTATACCTATATTCATATCTTCTATATATATATATATATATATATATAATATATATATATAATATATAATATATATATATTATTTATAAAATATATAAAATTTAAAACCCCCTGCAGTTTAAAGTATACTTGCAAATTGTAATGCTTTTTCAAACTGCTGCATGTGATAGTTGATAAAGAAAAATAGCACTAAACTAAACATTATAGCACGCAGAACTCCCAAAAATTATCTATATAATTACAACTATTCATGCAAGACTTATGTAATGTAATGCTGCAAACTTTAGCATATACTTGCATGATATATGCTGCATGAATATTTTCAATGAAAATAATACAATATTTCCTGATGTAGCACTATAGTATTTTAGTGCATGGATATACTTATTGCTGGATTTGCTACATGACTGATAGTTACCACATAATTTTCTGTTGAATACAGATGAAAGATTTATTTCATGATCCCAAAGATGCTTGCAAAACAACGTTGGAAATTTTGGGGGATTTGAGGGATGGGAATTGTCTTAAGCCCGTCTGTTGGGCAGAGAACAGAAAAGATCCAGAAAATTTTGGTATCTCTCTTGACGTCCGATGCTTCGTTCAACCGTTATACCTTCATGCAAAACTGTGTGAAATAAGGGAACATGGCGATAATGGTGTGAAACTGGAAGACGTGGATGTTTATAAATGTGTGGATAAGGCATGTTGGAAAAGAAAGCCAGTTTTAGTTGAACATATGTCGAAATACAAAAAAAGAGAAAATAGAGAACCGCGCAGCACTAGACGGCCTTGCACAAGTTGTAGGATTCTTTTTGATAAACTTCACAAACATGAAAAAATCCTTTCTACTTTTGGAACGTGTGCTGAATACGACGTTATTAAAACTCATAAATTAGATGATTTGCTACGCTCCAGTGAAATGACATCTTGGGGAGAATTTGAATTAGCCTGCAAGCTACACTTAGACGCATTTAACAAACTCACGGAGAAGATTGGTAAAGGTCATGCGGATAAATATTCTTTACTAAAAGAATATTTTGAGAGTACGCGTCAGCCAAAAACGGTGAACGTTCTGAAATACGAATGGAGTTCTGAAAGTTATGACTACAAATTGAAAGCGATAATTTGGAAACCCGAATACTCAGACAAAAGGCATTTAACTGAAATACAAGTTGAACGAAGAAGTTCAGTAAGTGCAGTGCATGCATGCATTGAACCGGTCTGAGCTATATATATATATTAATTGGCTCTGGGAGCGCCATGCATTTCTTATAAAAACGGCGAACTATATATATGTACGAAAATAGCCTCTGCTCAGTTTGCATGTACTGTATGTATAAACTCGTTCAATATACTATACATAAATAATTTCCTAGTTTTATTTATAGACAGGTTGTTCGACTTCTTTAACATCAGGGACTCACAGCAAAAGGAAGCGTGCCGAAGATGCCGAGAATAATATAAACCGCCCGGATAAGCAAATGCTGGTAAAAACCCTTCATTTAAATGCCCCCATATATACGCTATGATACTCCAGACAATTTTAGGTTCGTTTGCATGATTTAGTTCTAGTTAGACCAATGTTTCTGATCGAGGCAGGATCAGTATAAATCAATCAGAGTCAAAATCAGTACACGTGGAGTATCAGATTTTCACTAAAAAATGGTACATTCTGTTTCTGATATTAAATATATATATATATATATATATATATATATATATATATATATATATATATATATATATATATATTCTTTAGATCGAGCCAGTTGTAATTAAAGGAGCGAGTCTGTCAGGATCAGAATCAGAGGTAATTCGTAAAGAATATTTCGTAAACTGCATGATTGCATGATTCAATATCAATTGGTGCCTGTACTCTCTGGACCCATATCGCTGTTGAGCTTAGAGTCATTTTTGATACTTTTTTCTATCATAATACAGGATAATAGTGAAGATGGTTATGATGATGGAGGCTATGATTACTCACGAAAAGAACTCAAAAAGGTGTTGGATGACAAGTTTAAATCACCTGAATACCAAGAAAAGATGAATTCTTTGTTTCAAAGCCTCGAACTTAAAAAATAGAAAGATGTCTCAGATCTGTTATCTGTTATTGTGATCAATATATACTCACTACACTCAGCATATATATACTTATATTAACACATGTACTTTATCATTAGACCATGAATGCAAAGGCAAGGGCGCACATTAGGGGATGTGGGAGGCAGGACACCATCATCTTTCAGTTCATGGAGATGGACAGAAAAAATCAGTCCGGTTGACATCTGTGAACTTTAATAATGCAGTAAAAGCTAGTACGTTTTGCTACCATAGTGTTACCTCAAATTAGAAAATGTAGAAAATAGGTAAATTCTTGGACATATATTCTATAATACTGTAATATAAGGGAAATTGTTTGTTATATGCACACAAGGGTTTTGCACGTGATGGACACACGGAAATGAAAACACTTTGCACTATGCACAATGAACAATGCACAATAACGCACTATATAGTTGTAGAGTATAAAATATCATGGGCTGCACTATTTTAGAAGAAGGTTGATGACTTTGTCTGGGGCACGACAATAAATATATTGGAAAGGAAGTGTATTGGTAATATCTGAGCTGTCCCTCATACGGCCCCGACGATCCCGCGTATAAAATAATTAGAAAAGGGGTCGTTTAACAATACTATATGATTACTATTATAATGTAACAACCAGATTCTGGCAATAAACCAACACTATGCTTTCATTTATTTAGAAGTCGGGTAATTTCAGTTGAAATAGGGAGCTCCATAGAGAAAATTGCATGGGGCTGAAAATGTGACTAATTTCATTCCCGACGGTCTTAATTTCCCAAGCTGGCTCGCTTTAATTATTTTTTCTGTCAAATATAAACACGACAAAAGTCGGCCCCAGATTCCAGAACGTAAGAGACCCCCGAAATTATTTTGGATTTGTGCGCCTGTGCAAATTGGTAAATTTCAGATTAAATAACGAGCAAAAATATTGTATAAAGAACTGAAGTAAAAGCATGTGAAATTTGAAAGTAATGAATTAGGTGACTATTATTAGTCACCAACTATATATAGGTGACTATATTGTACCGGACAAATCTTGTGATACTCGTAATCAAAAGATGGAATCAAAATAGTCGATAAGCCAATAAACTATAATGAAATTTCTTCATGGCCTACCTTAAGATCATAGGCATGCATACAGGCTAAATAATTGGGGGTGCAGAATGATTTGATAAAAAAATACCTGATCCCCGCCCCGTATACGCCTAAACTTTGGCAAGATGCGGTCACTTGATCATCATTTGAAATTTTGTGGTCAATGTGCATTTGAAACATGATTTGAGTCGAAATCTTGGTATTATGAAGATATCTCTAAATTTTGATTGATAATGGCGTAGCTGCATGGCGGAACTGAGCGAAAAGGTATTATAGAATTTCGTGAGCGAATCATCAGGCCGCTTGGTTGCCATACGCACCTGCTTGCTCAGTCAAAATTTGCGCTATTTTTTATCGCTGAGTTGGCCTGCTTGCTTGCGGGAGACGATAGGACACCGCCGATATATCCATTAATTCTTGAGAAATGTCAAAACAATATATACAAACAAAAGACTCACTATAATTCCACTTGCTGCATGGGCTATCAACATTTCTTCAGTGAGATGAAAATACCGCGGATATGAAAAATGTATGCAGTAGGAAACTTAAGGTTTCAGGAATTTTTAAGACATCGTAACTCGATCCACGGAGAAATAGACGAGTTTTTGTACGTGCTTTTTCGCCATTTAATTTACCTTGAAAACGAGAGATTCAACAGAGAACAAATCGCAAGAGGCATCAGCAATAAGTTTCCTTCGTTAATCAAATCGTTGTGTCAGATACATGGTCTATTTGGTTATCCCGCGACCACGAAATCAGAGTATTTATTGGAAGATGAAGGTAAAACTTGATTGGTATAGTCTTTAGACTATATCGTCGCACTTTAAATTGGTGTGAGGTTATAACAGTGAGACGCTTGCATGCTTGCATGCAAGTCAGCAAATTTCCCAGAAGTTTAACTGCAGTCATGCAGACTGAATCAGAGTTACATACTCTCTTTTCACCCGTTATAATTTTCAGAAAGAACATGCATTATTTACCTTCGTACGGCACCAATGAAATATGCCGAATATGCGCATGAAAGTAAGCGAAACGCCTGCACAAGCAGCTGTTTTCGACCTTCCTCTAGCAATAAATAGAAAATTACAGAAAGACAACCAACAATTTTGAACGAAAAAACGTTTTATCCCTCTTTTAAACTTATTTGAGTTATTTCCATATACCAAACAATTCTCCGTTAAGTCCAAGTGTCCAACAATTAATGTTTCTCAACAAAACTAAGGTCACGTTTATTATTGAATTGCTTCGTTTCTCGTTTGAACATATAGTTGTAGTTCTTAATTAAAGATAATAATTTCTTTTCGATACCTTAGATATAGAATTTAACATAAATGCTGTTAGAGAAATTTTCAATGAAGTGGAAGAAAATGGACAGACGCTAGGTATGTATTTTATCTAAGTTGGAAAGCTCGCAACAGGATTTCCACAGTCTAGTGGTTCTGCTGATCGAGAAATTTATATATAAAACCCTATAAAGAATATCAATTAATGAGCTTCTGTGTGAGACATGTTGCAATTGTTACGACCTAAACTAAAATAATATTATGATTGTTTTTCAAATTTTACTTTCAGGAGATTATCACGAAAGGGCTAAAGAAGAGGAATTTTGGAATGAATTGTACATGGTTAATATCACTTTAAATGATTTTGTCAGAGAGCCTGCTCATATTGTTGTGGAAATGGTGGGTAAATAACGGTGGGAAAGTCTACCAGAGCATGCATGGAGACCCAAATCTTATCCAAATGAAGTATAGCGATTGGTGATAATGCTCGCGTTTGACAACTTTGATTTACTAGAATTTCTTTGTTGCTTTTTGCCGGGCACGTTTAAGAAGTAAAAGGTGATTCAAGATCACCATTTAGTTCTAATTTCATAAAATACCTCTCTGTTAGTCCGACTGCCCTGTTGGTGACCTGTATTTTATAATAAATCGTGCATGCAGCCAAACCCTATAATGCATGCCTGTATAATGGTAAGATTTTAAATGACCTAAATGGTTTTTTCTTATATTTTGCTAAATAAAGATGGAAGATTTATTTGAAGGTGTGAGAAATGCTTCCGAAATAATGGGTATTTTAGAGGAATTAAAAGATGGAAACTTTCTAAGACCCGTGGTATGGGCAGAGCACAACGAAACACCGAACAATAATTGTGGCTTCTCTCTCGGCGTTCGACGCTTCGTTCGACCGTTATACCTTTATACAAAACTGCGCGAATTAAGAGAACATGGCGATAATGGTGTGAACCTGGAGGACGTGGAAGCTTATAAATGTGCAGCGAGAAACCTCTTCCGGGAGAACCCTTTGTTAGCGAAAAGGAGATCTAAATACAAAACCGAAGACGGTATAGAACGCGAAGTCAAACCACCCTGCAAAAGTTGTGTGATCTTTTTTGGTGATCCTAGCGAAGTGGAAAGAGAGGAAAACATCGGCATTCCCTTCGGAAATTGTGGTGAATTTGACGTTATTAAGACTTCTGAATTAGACAACGTGCTTGGCAACGGGAATCTATGGCATTCTTTCACGTTGAGCTGCGAGCAACATTTACAAGCATTTAATACCACACGTTTCATAGCTGATGCGAATGAGCGTAGACCATATGACATTATGGTAGATTATTATAACAATACGCGAATGGTGAGATGTTTAAAGTACCAATGGGATAACGAGAGCTATGAATTAGCGCTGGGATGGCCAAATTGAAATAACATGAAAATACAAACTTATATATACCATATTAACCACTTATAATATACACGAACCACTTATAATACCATACTAATAAAAATAAGGATCCATGCGTTGATATAATATGTAAATTCAGTTATAGAATTTGTTAAGGGGGTCTGGGAGTCTAAAAATTTTTTGAAACCAGAAACGCACAAATATGTTAGGTTTAGATGCTCAGACGAAAATTTTAGTATTAGACCACGTTTTATGACTTTAATTCATTTTAATGTAATGAAATGTGTTCAATCGTTTACACCTTTTAATTTTTATTTCACACGACCGTTTCTTGTTGTTGTTGTTTTCTATTAAACATTGACTTCGTGTCTGGAACAATGAGTTCAACGACCTGATTCTCTTGACGCCATTGTTTCCAGCGTCGTACGTGATATCGTATGCTCAATGCAAGCCAGAGGAAATAAAGAAACGCAAGAAACGCACAAAGTGAGATTAATCCAGTGGCAATCATGAGCTCACCAAGAGTAAAATAATACCAAGAACCTTCAGCGCATAAAGCTGCGCTTGCTAGGACCAGCGGTGTTAGAATGATCAAACATAAAAGATCCCCGTAGATATAACGACTTTGAGATGTGCGATGGACAGCCTTAACCCACTAGAGGAAATAATAAATTCACATTATGAGAAGATACCAGCAAAACCCACTGTCAGAAGACAAATCAATAGAATATAAATAATTCAATTAGGCCTATTTTGGTGGTGTACCAGTAAACATTGCAACATTATTCTATGTACGCAACGCGCACCTATTTTTACAAATGACGGGAAGGGAAAAGTTTAGAAATTAAGTTGCATAGCCTCCTCCACAGGCCTCTCTAGCTTTCTCAAGGGAAGACCCAAAGAAAGCCAGAGAGGCCTGTGGATGAGGCTACAAGTTGCAGCACAGTGGTGGCAGTAACTACCACCAGCAACTCTTGTGGCATGATACAGCAAATTAATGGATTTGCAATATCGAATATCTCTTTCCTGATAAAACAAACATACCTCTGAGAAGGGTTTTGGTTTGCGTCTGGTCGCAAAATGTTCATGACATAATTCACAGATGTCTGTTTTTGAAATGCTTAACCATTTCTCCAAGCATCTGACATGATACTTAGCAATGCTACCCGTACAATGACAGAGTGTTTTGAGGTTTTCAGTTTTGTCCACATCCTGACAGATACGACAGAGAGTTGATGAACTACTGCTGACGTTTGACACCTATTTGACGTTTGAAGAAATACCGACGTAACTCTCCGTTGAGCAATCCGAACCTGAGTTAGGCGACGTTAAAAGTGGTGAATAATTCTAGTGAAAAAAGAAAAGAAATTGTTAAATATCTTTAAAGAGAGGAATGCAAATACCTCAGGATCTTTATTTAAACCAAACACAATGTAAATCGTTCCGCCTACCTGGTGATCAGGAACAACATTAACTTGTATAACCGCTATGTTCTCGTCATCTTGTTTCGAGCCAGCCACAGTCATGGCCGGCTGAATTGGCCAAGGTCCGCATGAAGCGATTGCTCGGAGAAATGATGACGTCATAACTATATTGTTTACGTCATAATTTATCCCGTTAATGATGTCGCTGATGCGCATGCCCCATGTAGCACACGTGCATTATCGACCCAGCCAAGGTATATGTTATCAATCAATGTTGACCTGGTTCGTTTAACTAGTGTTTTAATCAACACTTCACCTCTTCCCTGGCTTTCCTCTTCACCCTCCTCCGGAAGGAATTCCAAACTATATGAAGCCTTCCTCAAAATTATGTCAAACTGATGCTCTTTTTTTCAACACCTAATGTATCGCAAAGCCAGAAAACTCTTTTCCATTGCTGCAATTTCCATTACTGAATGATGCTGTCCTCCATTTCACATTAATCCTTTCTTAAGTATGGTGGATTTTCCTCCGAGTGGTACCTGTATACCCACAGTTTTTTTGCAGCTCATCTTGAATGCAAATTAACCCATTTGAAATCACCTGCTCTAAAACAGAAAGCGTCTAATTGTCATTTCGCTGTGAAGAGGTTAGAAATGGGTTGTTTAACAACATGCACACAATTATGCACACGAAATATACAGTTTGTTAAAACTAGGAATCGTTATTTTATTGCTGTTGAAATTAAGTTGAACTTTTTTCGGCGCGTTTAAACTTATGCAATATTTACGATATGGGACTGACACCGCGAAATTTCTCCCCTAAATGGACGTAAAACGCTACCAACTACATGTGACATAAATTTGAGCTTGGAGATTTATGCTATCGGACGGAAAATAGCATTCCAGCATTCCAACGGCGTTAACGACCAATCAGAATCATTTCTGATTTCGATTATCCCAGAGTCTTTGTTTTCTACAATAAGTTACAGTTACAGCACAGGATTTTTTACAATAGGTTTGGTGAAAAAACTAGCGCTTTTCTCTAGACAAACGTGCTCCCCCTACGCCACCCCCCGTATACCGCCGGCAGGGCCGCAGGGTAGCAACAAAAACCTGCCTGCTTAATTCCTAGCCAAGCCACCAAAAACAACATTTCACATTTACGGAAATGTTGACAGGTTACACTTAATATTTTATAACATTCAACGTTTGCGGTTAATTGAAACGTAAATCGCTTTGAAACTTCAGTAGATTGCTGGGTTATACTGATCCCAGCTGGGTTGTACCGGAACACTCTTCTGGAATATCAGAAACCTACAGCAATGGCTGATACTTTAACACGTAAACAGGTTAGTAAGATGTTATTCTGATTTTTCCCTCTTGAAGTCTTTCTTGTCCTGTTTTTTGCTATAGTTAGTTAGTATAGTTAGTATTTGCAAAGCATTCTAGTGTTTAATAATAAAAATTAGCGATAAAAGATTGATTCGGCGTTTCGATGTCATCTTAACATCATTATCAAGAATAAAGGTTAAAATACACTACACTAGTTTAAATAGTCTAAAGATAAAAATGGAATATATTACAATAATTACATGTAGTAAGTAAAAACTAATGACTTAGAACAGTTTTGATTTTATCGAGTCCGATTGTCCATTGAGATTAGGCTTATATTGTTTGATTAATAGCATCTCATAAACTAAACAATCGAATTTAAAAAATATTGTTAATGGGTTTAATGCCGCATATATAAAATTAAATTTTCAATTTCTATTTACTTTTACGGAGTTTCTATTATTGTATTACATTACAAGCCGAATTCTTCACGCTATTATGACATGTGTATGAAATCAGTATGCGTTATAATCCTGCAGTATGCAATTCGCCTAGTGGAAAACGGGCTTTAGACGGGAAACTATTGTCTGATGTGAATCCGGTCACAGACTTGTTCAGTCTCGTCCGAACTTTCCGGTCTAAACAGACGAGTAAGCTAAGTTGACCCATCATACGTATAAATTTACTTTTTATTTCATTACATTTTACGTAAATTTGTCCTGTCTTAATTAGGAAAACCTCACCGCGCCAGTTACACAACAGAAACGAAACTGGGGAACACAAAATGAGTTCGAGACAAGGTGGAAGAAAACAAAAGTAAATACGCTAACGTTGTTTTATTGCATCGAATTATCCTTATCGATAATAATCTGAATTGCAGTCTGTCTACGAAGAACAAAAAATCACTGCCAATGGCAACGGCATACTTTATTTTGTTATGACACAATATTATTTTGTTATGACACAATATACGGGTAACAGTTTTGACCTGTTCCCTTCCGGGAAACATCGGCATTGCATTTAAAAACGTTTTACTCCGTTCAGTAGCGTAGCCAGCCTGACGATTTGTCCTGCTATGCTAATATTATGGTGTTCATTGACTGTGAAAACAATGAACAATGAAAAAAACACATGAAAATGATGAATAATTATCTAACTCGAAATTACATAGCGGGACAAAATCGTCAGGGTGGCTACGTCACTGACTTCGTTGTACGTTTTTTAGTTTTGTTAACATAGCATTTCGTTTTAGATTGAAGACTTGGAGCATAGCCAATCAGCGGATTCGTATTTCTTCGATTCAGAGGTGAATATATAGCATAGCCGCGTCATAAAATTTGCTAACACACTTTAAAGTAAACTTTTTGACACTGGCAGTCATGTTTTTTTTTTATAATCACATAGGAGGAAATCGATCGCGATAGCCAATCAGATTCGTACTCCTCCGATTCAGAGGTGAATATATAGCATAGCTGCGTCATAAAATTTGCTAACAAACTTTAAAGTAAACTTTTCGACATTGCATGGCAGTCATGTTTTTTTATAATCACATAGGAGGAACTCGACTATGGTTGGGACATCAAAACCGGCAGTAAGGACTCTTTGAAACAGTTAAACGAAAATATAGACCGTAACATTAAGTCGAAAGAATACATCGCCGCAAAAAAAGCTCTCATGGATCAAAGGAAACAGGCTTGAATCGAAATTCGTTTGATGGAAATCAAGGCAAATAGGAAAAGGAATACGATCTTACTGGTTTTCCCAATCCATCCTGGATATCATTTCGATGTAACGAACACGAGAACCAAACGAAGCTATGTCATTGCTCTGAAATGACGATGTCTTAAAGACGAAAACGTGAAAGACGAAACGTTGATCATACCATAATTATCAATTATCTATAATTTATGTAGTTTTTGCTATGGCTTTCAGTTTTTATTTATACTTATATTAAACATTTTTTATACAAATCTGTACATTGCCGATGTAGTTTACTACTCATTACTAGTTTTATTATTTAGTTTTTAATGATAGGAAAACGAGAAAATAGCACAAGCGCATTCAAGGAGAATAACCCCGGAAAGAGTTTCCGTATGCTAGCGTTTACCGTGCAAGAAAACAATCTCTGCAGAGTATATTAATCTCCTATAAGGGACATGCAGCATTCATATATGTAATATAGCTCGCCTACGTCATGCTTTTTCACGCTCTCCGAAAGTCACGCAATATCCCACGTGCAGTATCACGCTATCCCTGCACGGAAAACATTTAATATTCCTTTAATGTATCATGTATATATGCATTCAAATCAATAAGGGATTCCCGGCCCACTTGACCCGTCTTTCCCCATTTATTAAATACAAATGTTTATAGTCAAACATAAACTTCACAACCACGGTCGGAAACAGCTTGGGGAAAAACCATTAGACAAACCACCAAAAATAATAATACGACAAAGTTATATAGAAATGTCCCTTCAAGTTTTACGCCCATGCATGGGAACTTGCCGTCGCTTTATGTAAAACGGACACGAGAGAATAACTTTATTGGAACTTATGTATAACTATATGAACTAGTCTTTTGAAGTGTATTAAAAAAATGAAAAATTAATTACTAATAACATAACTATATTACTATGGTATAATACCCACATTTGTCCAATATCGCTATAGTAATACCTGTGTTGCCGCGCGGGCTTTAAGACCGCAAAGTTTGCCGGCTGTTGTGAATAAATGAAATCCGGCTATCAAATTAGATCACACTCTGATTTCTGGAAATTTGTCTTGAAATTCTTCCAGTCCAACGTAATTTGCATTGAACCAAACGGTGTGGTGATGGAACAAAAAAAGAAGGCAGATTGGGGAGAGACTTTTTTTAAACAGCGTGGCAAAATTAACGATGAAATCAAGACATTTTTAGGCCTTGTATTGCGATTCTGTGTGGAGTTGGAAGATGACTTTCATTTTACACAGGACCAAATTAAACAAACAATTAGTGACAACTTTTCCTCTTTGACAAAATCGTTGAGGCAAATACATGGTTTTTATGGATATCCCGGTAAAGTAATCTTTTGTGTAAATTAAGAGAGCTAAGAGAAGATTATAATACGACCATGCAGTGAACAGGGGCGGACTGGCAAGTCGGCAGGACGATTTCCCTGGCTCTTGAGCCCCTTGGTTTTATAGTGCATGAAAATTTTATATCCCATTTCTTCCAATTCCATCAATAACTAGCACAGGTAAAACAGTTAATAAAAATGATTGTTGAACAGAGATGGTACATTAATTGACTAGTAGCGCTTGTTTCCCAAGAAATAATGATGCATTCCTGTCATGTAACAGGTATATCAGTCAAGTATTTTTAAACGACAGCTTTCAGCATATTCTATTACAACCAAATTAACGTTATGCAACGGAGTACAATAAATCACACGTTTTAAAATGATCTTTTCCCTTGTATTATTATCTCTATTTTTATTTCATTGTGTTAACCAGGCGTTGGAATTCAAACGGCATCATCCATTGGCATTGATATAGATGCATTTAAATCTATTGTTTTGGAAGTTGAAGTAGAAAACCGTAAAAAGCCAGAAGTGAAATTCAGTATGTACTGTATATGGATATTTGAAATTTATTTCTTTGTATTATAGGTCCCGCTCTGCAGCAAAAAGCATGCATATTACAAATACGAGTGCCTACTTCTTTGCATGGCTTATTATTTGGAATATCTTGGAAAATAAAAGCTGTTATTCACCATGGTATTAATTTTCTCATATAGGTCATTACTTTGAGATCACGGGAGAATTAAACTCTAATACAGAAACGCCAGATCTAGTTAGGGAGCCTGCTCATATATTTTTAGAGATGGTTAGTATTTCTGACATGAACAACGATATATATATATATATAATTATATATATAAGTATAATCTTGTTGTTCGAAAAGACAAAAGAGTGCTCAATACTATAAGATGTTATAGTAGAGCGAATTAAGTAGATGAAATTAAGTCTTAAAATGAATTTATTTAGCTATCGCTACTCTGAGTTTCACGATTATCTCGATCTTCAGGCGATTAAATTCAGTTCGTTGGATTGCGTGATTAACGGTCGGCTCACGCGCACTGTTAATGTTTGCGCGTGCGTTTGAAATTTCCAGCATAAAATTTATCGCGATGGCGGCATTTAGCATATAGTTCTGATCTTTTGTTTAAAAGTATATGCTCATCAGCTTTCATAAGGCAAAGTTTTTCTTCAATGCAGAGATTACAACGCTTTCCACCAGGTTTGTGAGGATAAGCATGACGCAGAATTGACCACTTCAACTCGAACTCCGTATTGTCTCTTTTCAATCCCCAGATATACTTTGAGAGCTCCGTCTCCTTTTCATACTTCTCGTTGTTAATCGACTTCTTGTGGTTACGGAATCTTTCTTTCTTTTCCAACAACGTATTTTTATTCGCTGACAAGACAACAAACGTTTATGAAACAGACCCAGAAACCTATAAGAAACTGTTGACCGAAAATGTTACGAAATCGTACAAAATCGATTGTTCTAACGAAGCAGACAGTATTAATGAAGAACTTAGAGATATTACTAATGATCTGTCCATCGGAAACCGCATCGATACCATGGCTGAACACGACGCCTTTATCACAATTAAAGATCACAAACCAAACTTTCCATCCAGCATGAAATGCCGACTTATAAATCCATCTAAAAGTGAACTAGGAAAAATTAGCAAAGTCATCCTAGACAACATCAACTCAAAAATTAGAGGTGCGACAAAAGTCAACCAATGGAAAAATTCTAAATCTGTCATCAACTGGTTCCAGAATATCGAAGATAAGTCCAACTACACCTTTTTGTCTTTTGACATAGTTGAATTTTACCCTTCTATCACTGAAGATCTTCTCAATCAAGCAATTGTTTGGGCCCAATCCTTTATTTCCATCCCAGACAAAGATATCTCTATAATCAAACACGCTCGTAAATCCCTCTTATTCCACAACGGTAACGCTTGGAGAAAACGAAGCAACGATTCATTGTTTGATGTAACCATGGGCAGTTATGATGGTGCCGAGATTTGTGAGTTGATTGGTCTATTTGTCCTAAACAGACTTGCGGATGAATTCGGCAAAGAATATGTTGGGCTTTACCGAGACGATGGCCTTGCAGTAATCAAAGGCGTAAACGGCAGGAGTGCAGACAATGCAAGGAAGATCCTGCACGACATGTTCCAGCAATTTGGTCTTAAAATAACGGCCGAAGTTAACCATCAAGTTGTCAACTTTTTGGACATTACACTGAATTTAACCAATGGGAAATACACACCCTACAGGAAACCAAACAACGAACCATTGTATCTCAACAGCCGATCAAACCATCCACCATCAATCATAAAGCAAATTCCCAAATCCATCAACAAACGTATCTCAGCACTTTCTTCCGACAAGCAATCCTTTGATGAATGCAAACCTTTCTACGAAAACGCACTTGGGTTGAGCAATTACAACGTTCCCCTCCAATATTCGTCCAGCTGTCCGCCCTCTCCACCATCCACGAAACGTAAGCGTCAAAGAAACGTCATCTGGTTTAACCCCCCATTTAGCAAATCAGTGAAAACAAACATCGCTCGGATATTCCTACAACTTATCGATAAACACTTCCCCTCTACAACTCCTTTGCACAAATTATTCAACCGAAATACAGTAAAAGTTAGCTATAGCTGCATGCCCAACGTTAAAAGTGTAATATCTCGCCATAACAAGCAAGTTTTATCCAAACCCATAGTCGCTCCAACTCAAGATAATTGCAACTGTAGAAATCCGAAAGAATGCCCTTTGAATAAGAACTGCTTAACTAAAAGCATTGTGTATAAGGCAAGGGTGGCATCAGTCGACGGGCAAATTAAGGAATATATTGGAATGACTGCAAATTCGTTCAAAGAAAGATTCCGTAACCACAAGAAGTCGATTAACAACGAGAAGTATGAAAAGGAGACGGAGCTCTCAAAGTATATCTGGGGATTGAAAAGAGACAATACGGAGTTCGAGTTGAAGTGGTCAATTCTGCGTCATGCTTATCCTCACAAACCTGGTGGAAAGCGTTGTAATCTCTGCATTGAAGAAAAACTTTGCCTTATGAAAGCTGATGAGCATATACTTTTAAACAAAAGATCAGAACTATATGCTAAATGCCGCCATCGCGATAAATTTTATGCTGGAAATTTCAAACGCACGCGCAAACATTAACAGTGCGCGTGAGCCGACCGTTAATCACGCAATCCAACGAACTGAATTTAATCGCCTGAAGATCGAGATAATCGTGAAACTCAGAGTAGCGATAGCTAAATAAATTCATTTTAAGACTTAATTTCATCTACTATATATATATATATATATATATATATATATATATATATATATATATATATATATATATATATATATATATATATATATTATATATATATAATATATATATATATATATATATTATATATATATATTATATATATATATATATATATATATGCTACAGCTCTTGCCTCTTCTGATTTATAGGTGCGACGTATGTTTTGTTATAATAATAACAATAATGAAAATGATAGAAATTCTTCCGTAATTGGTCGCACATTCTTGGAGAGCCTGCCTGACAGGAACTATTTGAAGCCCGTAGTGTGGGCACAACACAAAACCAAGCAAGAGCATTTTGGCGTCTCTTTGGGTGTCGATTCTTTTTTCCGACCGTTATATCTTTACATAAAGCTGCGTGAATTGCGGAGTGATGCCAACGATAATGGTGTGCAACTTGAAGACGTGGAAGCGTTTAAATGTGTGGACAGAACAAAAGAATATGACCTAGAGAAAGCGTCTCCATATGACAAAACCAAAGGAATTGATCCCTGCAAAAGTTGCCAGATTTTCTTTTCAGATAAATCGGAAGATAAAAACGACCAGCGCACTACTCATTTTGGAAATTGCGCAGAATACGATGTTATTCGAACTAAGAAATTACAGGAATTGTTAAATTCTCGCGCCGAAGTATGGAATAAGTTCGAATCGTCGTGCAAGGAACTGATTCAAGCATTTGAGGACATGTTTGAAAATTTAAGGAGGCAGAATGCGCTTGAAGGAGCAAATATACTGGAAAGGTATAAAAAGAGTGCAGTCGATGCAAAGCTAAAAACGTTAAAATTCAAATGGAACAATAGCCTCTCTAAGTACCAACTCATCGCAAAGTAAAATCGGTAAAAAACAAAATATTTTTTTTTCTTGTAGTATCAATTTGTTGTTCATTTGGACATTTTGAGAACAATATAAAAATGATTTAATGCAAAGATATTTTTGCATGATTACTAGTAGTACTTGGTGAAATATTTTTTAAATGTAAGCCTATTACATTAGTGAAAGTTAATTAAAATGGGAGGTCAGCGAATTTTTAGTTTGCTAGCGAGGTAAAGGCGAAAAAATGATATTGTGCAAATTTCAAACAGTCCGCTTAAACGAAGCTCATCCACAGACCACACACGAAACTTTCCGTGCTTTTATTTTTCCAAATTGGAAGGTTTGCAAAATTCTCTACCCCCCATTCGCAGGTAGTCTTGCGATTAGATGTATCAACATTTCAACCATTTCTTTCCATTTGGTTCACCAACAAAAATGAACAGTTTCTGATGTTATCACATGTTATATAACAATTTTTATATGCACAAAAAAATACACTTTCTGAAACTATGAATCGTGACGTAAACGCTTGCGCAAGGAAGTCTGGGATGCAGTCAAGGGCGATTTACGTTCCGACCATTTCCTAGTCCGTATGTCAGTAGCTTTGGGACTAGTCCCCAGTAGAACAGGCGACTCTTGCAAATGTTTCAGACTATCAGCTGACAATGACATGGGAGTGAAATGTGGACGTAAATTACAAGGCGATGCAAGAAATTTTGTAGTTTTCTTTTCATGACTCGAGGAAGTCAAGATTATCTTATTTGGAGAGAGGTCATCTTCGGTGATGAATGAAGATGGTTGTTTGTTATCAGTTGTGCCTTCAATATTGCTGTCATCTGATATTATTTTCCGTTTTATCGCTTTGCGATTTGACGTTTGTTCATTTTCTTTACAAGAATTCACAGAGCTTGTATCCACTTCAAGTTTATTCAATTCACCTCGAGGTGTCCCTAAATAAATTGAAGATGCTGTGTTAAAACGACAGTCTATATATGAATACAATGGATACAAGGCAATGAATACAAAGGCTTAGCTTCATTCAGTAAATATCATCTTCCAAGCTCACAGCAATCTTGCTTACCTGCAGGGGAAGTATTTCTATGATTTTTTCGTTGTTTCAAAATCTGATTCAAAGGACTGATCCTTCCTGTTCCTACTAAAGCAGTTTTCTTCCGTTTTGTCGTAACCGGGCTCTTAAACACCTCAGTCTGTACAAAAGGTACAGACTTATCTAGTTGATCTATGACGTCATTTGTTGTTACGTCAGAGTCCCCCATATCAACTATAGTGCTACAACTCTCAAAATTCAGAGATGTTTTTGACCTGAAAGACTTCGCACTTGATATTAAAGATCGTTTCCGACTGAAAACGGGCGAAGCATTAACGACACTTTCCGAGCTTTCACCGACAGTTTCCGAATTCCTCGTGATAGTAGTCAAATCGTTTACACGTTCCGAAGTTGGATCGACACATTCCGATGGTGACCTCGTCACCGTGTCGAGTGTCTTTTTAGAATCTTTTGCTGTATCTGTTTTTCTTGGTTTAATATGCGAGCTCTTTACGGGCGTGAGTGGAATTGAAATATCAAATATTTGATCCGGGCTAAAGTTGACTGGAGATGATTTCGGTGTTTTCCTTGGAGTCTTAAATAAAACAGGTGAAGTGGTTGGAAATGATTTGTGGTTGATGAGCGGGGATTTTGAGGGTTTTAACGGTGGAGTAGTTGATAATGAGGGTGACGAGTTCGATCTTCGAGATAAGGATCTTTTCAAGTGAACTGATGTAAAGCTTGGTGAAGTACGTTTGGAAGGACTATCAGTTGATATATTGTGTTTTTCTGTGGTACTAAGGGGTAATTTTGGGTCATCACAGGAATCCTTGGAGTCAACGGTGAGTACATTTCGACTGGATGTGGAATCCTGTTGCTTATCAGGAGAGCAAACGGAGAGAATGGTGCCTTCATTTTTATCATCAGTCTGCAAAAAGACCTCGGCGAAGGAATCTTCTTTGGCGAGTTTCGAAGATGATGATTCATTGATACTCAAAGTTCTCGTGAATTTCTTTCCAGGACTGGAAATAGAAGCAAGATCCAACTTGCTGTTCATACTTCTGGCTCTGTGGAGAGTTCTACCACTTCTGTTTTCAGCCCCAGACGCGACATCGGCTGAAGTTGATTGAGTCAGTTTGTCGCTAGATTTCATTGTAGTTGTTGATAGCGCCGTTTGAGAAGCCGAGTAAAACGTCGCTGTCTTCAGACGAGGACTTCTTCGTGGAAGAATGGCTTTGAGAGAAAAATATCAGGTAAAAAGAAATATACTTTAGAAACGTAATCCAAGGAGCTCTCGTTTAAGCTCTTAACAGCAGGAAAACATACGAAAAATTAATCGCAAAGTTGTTTTAATAAATAAACTTCATTTACCGTGATCCTTGTCAGGAGATTCCTCTACAACAGTCACATCAGTGACAGTCTTTGTGCGACGTCTTGTTAAAAATGAATAAAAAAGAATGAAAAGGTTAATTTGAAGCTATAAATGGTACGATTCTAACTTCGCCATTTTATATTTAAAAATCTTTCAATAACACGCCAGCGGCCAGCACGTCTCTCAATAATACGAGCCCGCCATACCTCGCCCACTCCTGGCGACGTAACATACGCTGAGAGACCTGTTTACACACTGGAGTGTCAGCAACTTTCTCTTTACTGGAAAACGCTGAAAGAAGAGAAGAAGTTGTCGATGGACGGATTCAGGCTCACCTGGCAGACGGGAAGGGGAGTCCTTCACGGGGAAACGGAGATTATGTTACGATTGCGGGGAATTAAGATCAGAAGCTGCTACTAATTACCTGAAATCGTGTGACGTCGCGTGAGATTGCCTCGTTCTGATGTCGAAGAGCTGGCCTTCGAGTTTTTCCTGGGCGATGACCTCCTCTCGTTGCCAACGAAGAGATTTCGACGAACTTTTTTGACTGGTGTGACTGGTTTCTTCCCTGAAGAAGATCGTTTCTTTCCGCTTCTCTTTCCAGCGCTGTTTGCCTTCCTACGACCCTTGTCTGCCTTCCCTTTCATCGGGATGACGATCTCGCGCCTTTTGGCGGGAACCGCCATGACACTGTTCCTTCGTACCATCACACGAGAACTCTGAGAACTTTCAGAACTGAAAACACAAGAGATTAGATTTCAACACTTGTACAAAAGCGTTTGTCGCGGACATAGATACGACAAAAGCAAAGATATCGCTTGAAAATGAAGTGACACGCGGATATTCAAGTTAAAACGAAACTTACTGCATTTCTTCCACACTTTCGGCCTTTTTACTTGAGGACAGATCTTTGCGTGATTTAAGAGGCGTTTCCTCATCACTGGTGACTTGTGATGGAGAGAGAATCTCGTTTGGTGGTCGCTGCATCAAACCATGATCGTAAACAAGGCAGAGAAGACTGGAGAGATTGCCAGCATATCGTGGAATGATGCTTTTCTTTAAGAATGAACTAAGATAAGCTGGATCCTTTTGAAACGAAATCGCACGAAGCATTGAAGTAACCTGGAAATAAAACACAAAATACGTTAAAACAATCGCCGGGATAGTTATTTTCTTTCGATGCTGTTCGTATTTCAATAAATACAGACCTCGTCAGCAGCTTTTTCTTCATCCTCGACGCCAAATTTATCGGCAAATTCCAAACGAAGAAACACTTGTAATTTATATCTGCAAGGAAAAACAATTCCTCTCAACATCCATTATGTTTTTAACCGCTACAATATGTTGTAGTTACGGACTAAATAGAATTCCTTACTCCAGGACAATCTTTTCCTTGTACAATTCGCTTTCCTCAGATTCGGAAAATTCGCGTAGATTTTTAGCATCACGTAGCACGGAGGACTTCAAAATAGCATCGATCTCTTGCTAAAAAGAGACACAAGATAACTCTTGGTGGTGATTTCTGCTGGACTGATTCATTTTCCATCCGAAGTGTTCTTCAAAGAAAATATCTCGACATAAACTTACCAGATCTTTGAGTTGTCCAGCTCGTTTGAAGTGTTCAATCATTTGAAAAACACGGCTTGTATAAACGGTGAGAGATTGTTCCTAAGAAGGAAAATGGGAGCTGTTCAGTTTGGGGTTGTTTTCAAATTTTGCACCACGATTTTGGACTCTAAGAAAGACTTTCCTCTACGTACCTCTTGAAGACACTTTTTGTAACCTTCTTCCAAGTTGGCTTTTAGATCGTCAATACTTTTAATACCTAAATGAAAATAATCCGAAATGAATTGCAGGATTTAAACAATTCCATTCGTCCTGTGTGAGACATTTACCTGACAGATCTGGGAGATCTTCGTCCATTTTCTCCGAGTCAAAATTCGATGTCACTTCAGTTGGATCATCAGTCTTCATTGTACTCTCTAGTTTGTTATTCTGAGATGAAGTTTCGTTTATTTGCGCAGCCTTGATCCTCTGTGAGGCTGTCTCTTGACACAATCGTCCCCTCGTCATCGCCTGAAGTTCTACATGCTTCTCGCTGTTTAATTCGGATTTCTTCCTGGAGTAATAATCTTTGAGTTTTTTGCGCAAACCTATACCTTGACCTCGTTCTTTCAAATTCCTCTTTTGGAAGCCACTGTTTTGACATGAAATTACATAACTATGAATTAGAATAACTCTCGCGTTGACGAACTCATTTTTTACAATAAATAAACATAATTACGCTTACCAAATATACGAATCGATTACGCTCGTTTTCCCGCCTTTTTCTTCAGCCAGCATACAACCACCATTATCTTTACCAAAATCATCATCAACCTTTTCACCTTCTTGTAGTTCAAATGGCAACATCTTATCTGATGTGACGTCACATGTGCCAGTATATACCCACAACGTGACCTATGACGTAACATGGCTTTCTCAACCAATAGCAGCTTGTCCTTCTCGATTGTACTCAGTATTGCACAGAGTGTGGTGACTGGTTGAAGTATTCCAGTGACAAGCGTACCCAATGTTGGTTCAAGATACTCCAAAACCTTGGAAGAAAGTTTGTTAAAGCTTTTTGCTAGTGTAATAATGGTGAAGATATTTTATCCCCAAATGAGGTCAACTCCCAAGTATAGAAATTTGATTACTCTGAGCAACTTTCCTCTGTGCAAAACTGAATGAAAATTTAAGTAAAAACTTGTATCTGGAAGAATTTTAGAGGCTGAATTGAAATGCAGGTGTATTATGACTTACCATGCAGAGAGATTTATGACTAGTCAGAGCTAACATCTGGTGAAACAAAGGAGCCTTGAAGCTATCATTTTCGTTCTTATTCCAGTTTTCTCCACTGAAACAGGAGTATAACATTGTTGGATTCATCCAAGATGCTGAGACATCTGAACTGGCAAGAACACCCTTGATAACAAAGCAATTCTCTACACATTGAACTTCTGTGTTTGTTTCATTGTTTGTCTTAGTTGTGAATACAACATTAAGTGCTTTTTCAGAATCTGGGGCCACTCTTGAATTCTGATCAGAGACAGTTTTCTCGCACATTTCATTTGTGATGTGTTTGTGATGAGATGTTAACTTGTTCTGAAGTATGTAGGAGAGAATGACAGAACAAACTCTCCTTTCTGAAAAAAAATAGTTATACATTTGATTCACGATGTAGAAATGTGTTGTTCTTTTTGTTTTTGGCTAAGTCAAGGACTCTTGTCACAAGAAACAACCACTTATTGATCCCTTGTTATTGTTTGCTTTCCTTAGTTTGGGAGTATAATTATGGCCCTTAGAACCTTTTAATTCTAACAAAAACTTACCACGAAAATAACAAATTCCACTCAATAATCCATTAGTCCCATTTGCTAATGACCTGACATCATTAACGACCCTCTTACAAATAAAGTCTTTTCCACCGAGAAAAGCCTGAACAATTTTCCCAAACGAGCATTTAAAAACAGCTGCCATGACCTGAACTTCAGCCAGTGTTTTAACTCTGTTTTCAAAGCCTTTTGGAGTTGATGTACCATTCTCCAAAGCAAGATTGCAAATATTTTCCCCATTTTGTAGCATTGAGATGGGAATTATGTTTCCGTTAAGCTGTTTTGTTACAGATGACATCAACGAGTGCCCTCTCCAATCCTTTAAGAACGAAAGTGATGATAAATTGATCATGCGACAAATGAGCAAGTCATTGTATGAAACATTAAATTCATTCAAACCTCAATTTGTTGCTTTAATTTCTCAGGAGCCAGACACCATAGACCTGAATCAATCCAAAACAATGATAAACCACATTTGTTGTAGAATTCCTCATACAACGCAGCAGAAAATATTTCATTGAACACAGTCTGTGCATCATAGGAGTTGTCATCTCTGCTCAAAAACTGACCCAAATCTGTGTCTGATAAAGGGCAATCCGCTATGACAAATAAATAATTCCTTGACTTTTGATTATGGCCAAAAATGGGTTCATTCTTAGCAGTCCTCGATGGCGAACTGATGTCTGGAGTAACCCACGGAAAATCTTGCAAAATCTCCTTCACACAACAAGATAGACTTGTAACACCAGCCGTCGAGCTTTGACCATCACGAGCACTTTTAAACCGAGTTCTCAGCTCTGCCTCAAATTGCTCAAAGGATTCACTGCTTAATTCGTGAAACCGACTTCGTTTGTACTCAAAATTGAGTACACTAGAGTTATAGAATTTAAAACCCCATTTCAAAGGAGTACTGTTTCCACTCTTTAAAACGGAGTCAAAATGCAGTAACAAACGTAAGACACAGCGCGATATACCCCGCAATTTAATACTGTGAACATCCTCCAAGTGTTCGTTGCAAATATTATGTTCTTTAACGCATACATCAACAAGAAAAACAATTTGAAAATTCCCTCCTTGTTCAAACTTTGCCGCCATCTTGGAAAAATTGTTTCCTCATTCTCTCCCCCCCGGATGTCCACTTTTATTTTTCATCTCCTGGTTTTTCCATCTTTTTTCTCCTTTTTTTTTGTTCATTTTCAGTTCACCTGTTCTACTTTCCTGCTAGTTAACCCTCTTCTTCAACGTCCATCCCATTTTGCACAAGATCTCTGGTGGTTCAATCATCCAGTCTATCGTTCAGCATGGCCTCACAACCTCCTAAAATATATCCTTGTTTGATGATAAAAATATTAAACAGTATCTTTTAAATTCATGATAATAAAAATATTAAACAGTATCTTTTAGATTCATGGCAGATATCTAAATTCCCACGTGAGTGACATAAAATGCGAACGTTGGGCGAAAGAAATTAATGAACACTCCAATATTTGACAATGAAAGATTTAAAACACCTGCCTTGGATAGATAATGATGCATAAAACCCCATTAGCATTTAGTATGTACAGCTTGCTCTCGCGTGAATACACAGTTCAAAACCTTGTGGTTTTAACAAGAACAGTCGACTCTGAGGTAATAAAACATTTAAAAGCGAAGGAAATAACAGGGACATAAAATAGCACGTTGCACAGGGCAAAGGTCAGCTGAAAAAACGACAGAAAATGGACGAAAAGGTCGATCATAACGATGATAAAAGTCAACTGCTTGACACTCAAGCATGTACAACAAACACGGAGCTTTTGGGCTCGGAATATTACGCGATGATAGAAATATGCCCTGACAAAGAAGCAGTAAAGGGCAGGTGCGAAAAACATGGCCAGGAAATGGCTGAAACCGAAGGAGAGAAGCATGTCTTGGTTACAAGTACCGTTCGCAAAAATTGAGCCGGATGTTGAGCACGGTTTAGTGCCATTCAAAATGAGAGGCAGAGGAAGCAGATGGCTGAGTAATATGCAATGTATCATGGTTCTCTTATGTTTCTTCATCGTGTTTGTCGTTTGTGTTGCGCCTATCTTCTTCACTTTGAGACACGCTGTGGCCGGAGACAGCGAAAAACACGAACAGTTTTCTATCGTCAACTGAACATTCAATATTATTACACTAGGGGGGAATTATCTTTTGCACGTATTATCGACTTTGTAGATGACGGAGAAATTATTACGGTCATATAACCAAACAGCGCTAATAAATATATCATTAATAGCTGCACTCATGATATTTAGAATCTAAAATCAAAAATCTGTACTTTTCTTCCCCTTTTCATCGACAAAAACACAATAGAAATGCAAAGTAGTTCATGTTACATTTACATACGAAGAGGAAAGTGCCTTTCGTCAACAAATTCATTAAATATAATTGTTTCTAATGTAAACTCGATGCGAGAGCAGTATTTTAAATACGTGTATGTTTGAATTGAATAGTGAAGTCGTAGAAGGTTTATTAGAGAATCCTAAAAGATTTTGCATGTAAAAATTGTATGTAAAAACCATTCACTGGTAAAAACTCGAGTTGGATTGTTGAGATGCTTGGATTAACTGAGCGTTAGAGATAATAAGGAATAGTTTGATCATAAAACTTGCGAATTTGTAACAGCAAGAAAAATAAGGATGAACTGTTGTATAAAAGTATTAAAAAATTATACTACACCGAAATGACTCGCTCTTTTGTTCTGTTTTAAAGCTATTGCGCGTTTTCCAATAAAAAAATAATGATAAAAATATGTCAATGCCATTTGTAACACGTGTTGTGATGTCAAAGATGATGTAGAGATTACAAGATATGGGCTTTGAAGAGATTAAATAAGAGTTTTCAAGTGAAATCGTGAAAGACACATCCTAATTTATTTGGATGCGTCAAGACCCAAACGTGGTGGGCTAGTATACTAAAAATAGTTGTGTTTAGACTTTTAAGATGTCTCTGACGTGTTGAAAAAGAGATATTCTCTCTCCCTTTCCAAAGAAACTTATTTGCAGACGTTTCTTGGTCAATTTTTTAACAATGATATATATATATATATATATATATATATATATATATATATATATATATATATATATATATATATATATATATATATATATGGATTACGGTTCAAACAAATAATGCTTTAGCAAACATGAAACATGAAAAAGCAAATATGATTTATAGAGTTATTGTTATTATGTTCAATAAAGACAACAATTACAATATTCAGCACATTAATGAAAATGATTAAAGATAACACTGAAGTGTCACATACAAATGTATGCATATGCTTCAAAATATAATTTAAATATTATGTGCACTGTTTTTGTCTTATCTGTGTCCTATCTCGCATATTGCTTCCCACATTTACGGCTTCATTCACACTTTTGTTGAAAAAAGCGTGAATATCACTGATGACTCTTCACCTAACAGGTGAATTTACAGTGATTTAATATTAAACAAAGCTGGCTGAAAAAATCGCTTACCGATATTACACCAGTAACACTGCATTTATACAACCATCATTCTCAGGATTGTTCGTAACTTGTGCATATTTTCCTAAAATATAAACTTGCCAGTCAGATCAGGTTATAAGTTAATTCAGATACAAAAAGCAATGGTGGGAAAGAAATTTCATGATTCTTTTTTCACAATTTTTAAACAAGTCTTACCCCAAACAACTTTTCCACCTTGAGTTACAAGCCCAAGTTCACTAACATTCACCTGGAATACAATGAAATTCATTAGAAAAATAACTAAACATGTATGCATTATAAACTTATTAGCAAAGAACAGTGTAATATATAATACCTCAATAACTGTCCCCTTTGTGATAACACCCAGGGATGTGTACATAGGAGATTGTGGATTCTTCTTTATGCCAATAATTGGAAGACAAAACGTTGCTTTTAGCTGTGGGATGGAAAATATTCATTATTCGAATGCATGAAGAAATTTTACAAAATGAGTACTGTAAGAACAGATATATGCTCATGAGTTATGAGTACAGTGCAGTTAGTCATGGTTTAAATATTTGAAAACAATGTTAAATAGCTTAGGAACTACTAACAAGGGTTATTCAAACTGTACCTCTGGATGGGTGACATGAGCTTTCTTGAATCGTAAACCCTGTGATAGGAAAGAGTCTAGTTAGGGCAATTTTCTGTACGTCAGAAACAATTTGAGCGGTTTCATTTCTTGTACATGTGAGCAAGACACTACTCT
Source organism: Dendronephthya gigantea (assembly GCF_004324835.1). Lineage (NCBI taxonomy): Eukaryota > Metazoa > Cnidaria > Anthozoa > Malacalcyonacea > Nephtheidae > Dendronephthya > Dendronephthya gigantea. The sequence goes on along the minus strand of NW_021163251.1, from coordinate 57,357 downwards.
TCTCAAATTAAGACACGGTGCAGTAATTAGTTGATTAGGAATTCATCATCATTGCACAATAAAGAAAAAACAAAACCATATAGGGTTGTCACAGAGATAACAGCGTAATATGACTTGTTAAATAAGTTCCCAAATAAAAAATGTGATGCTGCTATATGCTATCCACCGCATCCTCACCATTGGTCTGATAAATCTTTCATATTTTGGTGGTTTTCTTGTAAAGCCTTCACCAACGTAACAAGCTTTTGTGACCATCCTTTTCCAACCTTTTCCTAAATGAGTGATGAAATATTTAATATCCAAATATCTCAATGTACTTCAACTTTATGAATAATTAACATAAAAAAACATTAGCAAATAAAATATTACTTCTTGACTTTCCAGTTTTGACAACTTTGAAGACTTCGTTCTCTCCAACTGCCTTCACTTTTGGCAGTGGTACTTCCCATTTACCCTAAGGAAAATTAGACTGTTAGTTTACAGCAAGACAATGCAAATTTGTTGGACTAGTTTTAACATAAGAAGACAGTGCAAATATCAATAGCTATGGGCCTTGACAAGTGCCAAAGCAAATTACTGCTAGTGCTGTACGTTCCAACCATGCAGTTATTTCGAAGAGACTATGTACTAGCTCCTTCTGAGAAACAGGACACAGGACCATTTGATAGTCTATTAAAAAGACACCATTCAATTGAACTCACAGCCTTTTCTTTTCTTTTCTGCTTAATCATATTACTCAAGACTTTAGCTCGTGATTGCCCCTCTCGATCTAAAAGATAAGCTGGTACAGCTCCATCTGGAACTTTATCCTCATTTCTTGTCTTTGTTTTCTTTTCTTGGTGCATTTTAATTCTAATGGAGAAGATCAGAATTTAAGAGATGCAGCTTTTGAGCAGATCAACACCTCATAATTGTTAGTTTTACTAAATCAAGCAAACTTTGTGTGACATCAGACTTTCAGTGTTTCACATTTTTTAATAAAAAAGAACTATTGTGAGTCATATATTAATGATACTTACGTCTTTTTCATTTGCACCTTTTCTGCATGTCGTTTCTTGTTGTAAAGTTTGGCTCTGAACAAAAATATCAAGTTCCATTAGTGATATGTACTCCTTGGTTGAAACAAAAGTGGAAATTCTCCAACTAGTGCAAATTCCTACCTAAGTCCATGGAGTTTTCTTGCATGTTCAGCTCTTTCATGGACCTGTCTTGCTTCCTTTTTCCGTCTGTAAGTGTACAAAAACATTTAACACTTAAAAAAATACCTATCACAGTGATTTATCAGTCTTCAATTGAAATCAGACAACTTACTTTCTTTCAAAATGATCCAATCGGTAGCCATGTCTCTTCCGAGATAACTCGATGTGTTCATTTTGAGGCTAAATACAATCAGACAGTAAATTATTTGGCATTTTTGTTAAGACTATTGCCAGATGATTTCACTATAAATCACGATGGTCAGGAAGCCGACCAGAAAAACTCCCAAATATCTTTCACAATACAAAGAAAAGCTAGCTGGCTTACCATCTCTGATATATCCCAGAATAAAGGATTAATATGCAATAAAATTTATTCAAGATCACAACCAGATTCTTTCCAAAATCTCACATTTCTCTCGCTTTATTTATCAAACAAAAAATTTACAACAAACATGTGTAAAGTTATGAATGAAATCTGGAAGAAGAATAATCTCTAAGTGCCCTGCACTGTCCCCTACGCATAACCCTATATGACCTTTATAAATTATCCCTTTAAAACCCTAGAGTTACACATTCTTCCTTTATACTGAAGATGAACCCCAAATATTCATACAAAGTCCTGAAACAATAATAGGTATCCCCATATATCCTTGTTGATCGCAAACCAAAATTAACCCTTGCTATCCAGAATTGTTTTTATTACCCATGCCTCGATCGACCTTTTAAATGAATATATAATAATTTATTCACATTATTAGTACTAGGGAAATTTACAATAATCAATCATGCATTAAAATTAAGTATAATAGTAAAATTAAGTATAATCGACCTTTTATGCGGCTTATAGTCGGCAGTCGGTCAAAGTACGAGAAGCGGGCGGCGATTGCGAAATATTCATTTTTGTTGACGTGAATAAATTAAATTTGAGCCAAGATGGCGATTTCCAGCAGAGCTATCAAACAAGGGGCTCGATATTTCGGCGCTGTTTGCGGAGAATTCTCGACAGGAAAAGGACTACAGAGCCTTTTTTTAAAACAAGTAAGTGTTAGCCTATTGCGATTTCTATTAATCGAAAAATTTTGTTCAAGTTTTATGGGTTATAGACAATTTTTCCTCAGGGAGGAGTGACAGCGCAAAACAACTGCTTTCTCTAAAACTCGAATATACGATAGTAACGATACTAAAGTGATAGAGTAAAAAAGGCACTTTAAAAGTTGTAAAAAACTCTTCGTTTTTAGAGTTCTCTTTTACCAACAAAATTGAAAAAGTCATGTTTAAGCACAGAGGTATGGTTGAAAGCTAAGAAGTTATAAAGCTTGTACAGCATGTATTGTTTTATAAAAAACAGACAGTAAACTTTATAACAAACACATTTTAAGGTAAGAAAAGTTACCCTCATGCCAGGCCATGGCATTGGTCCTGAGATCTCTGATGCTGTGAAAGAAGTGTTTAGCGCAGCAGAGGTAAGCATTTTGAAGGATTTCCAAGTCGTGTGCCCCAGTGCCCTATGTTAACCGAAGCGGAAAGCCATATTGCAGAGTATGGCAGTTTTTTGTGAGATCTTGGGTAAAAATTTCATGTTTAGTAAATCGTAATTTCATTCATTCAAGGTTCCTATAACTTGGGAAGAAGTCAATGTGGAACCAATTGTCCTACCAAGTGGAAGAACCACGTCCCGCCGCAAGTAATCAAATCTATCAATCAGAATAAAGTGGGTCTGAAAGGTACACTTTATGTACATTCATGGAGCCAGCCTGATGCTTTAGTCGTGCTATGCTAAACGATAAGGAATATTAATTTGGTGTTTAATATGAAAACAACACATTTCTGTGTTATAGGACCTATGGAAACAAAGATTGGAAAAGGCCATGTATCATTGAATCTTACTTTAAGAAAGTAGGATTAAATATTATAATTATTTAAGAAATGTTAAACAAATAAAAAACCTGTTGTTTGCTATCCATCGTAGGACATTCAACTTGTTTGCCAATGTCCGTCCATGCTGCTCAATTGAAGGTTACCCTACAGCATACAAGGATGTCAATCTTGTCACAATTCGTGAAAACACAGAGGGTGAATACAGTGGTATTGAGCATTTGGTAGGCACAAAAAGTCTCCAGGGTATTTCATCCTTTGCTGGATTGCATTGCTTGCTATCAATTTCCTGCTATGTCGATTTCAGGTTGTTGAGGGTGTTGTTCAGAGCATCAAACTGATTACAAAGAATGCATCATCCAGAGTTGCTGAGTATGCGTTCAGTTATGCCAGAGCAAACAACAGACATACTGTTACAGCTGTACACAAGGCAAATATCATGTAAGAAGATCACTTCTAGTTCATCCAATGCTCTTCAGAATTATCCCGTCAAATGTTGTTTCTGTGCTTGACATTTACTCTGTCATAAATTCATGCCTTTTCAATGGATACAGGCGGAAATCCGATGGGCTGTTCCTGCAGTGTTGTCGTGAAGTTGCAGAGAAGTACAAAGACATTAGATACCAGGAAACGTATCTTGATACAACCTGCCTAAATGTAAGCACCCATTCTCCCAGCACCATATCTCTGCCTCTTCATCAGAGTTTTCAAAAACATTCTTGTTTCATCTACCACATAGATTGTAAAAGATCCAAGCCAGTACGATGTGTTGGTCATGCCCAACCTGTATGGTGACATACTGAGGTAGTTGATGACACCATGTTGGACGATTTTAACCAACAACTGTAGCTACCAAACACTGTATAAACATTTATGCCACACAACCCGGCCATGCACTTTTGCTTTCACATAAACCGAGATGACTTCCAACCATTCAAATTTCTTTGCAGCGACCTTTGCGCTGGATTAGTTGGAGGTCTTGGTGTCACACCAAGCGGAAATATTGGTGAAGATGGAGTAGCCATATTTGAATCGGTAATTTATAAACTTTGGGTAAAACAGGCAAAGCTGTTATAGCCTAAAATTATGTAGGTTTCCCTGTCTCCTGGGAATGTAATCCCATACAGAATAGTGGAAAACTGGTAGACCTGCCTGATATGAGTTTGTTCTCCATGAAAATACTGAAACCATATGTTTACTGTTTCAAAATATCTGACCTCACCTCTTGCCAGGTTCACGGAACAGCCCCAGATATCGCTGGAGAAGACAAGGCAAATCCCACAGCATTGTTGCTAAGCGCCGTGATGATGTTACGTCATATGAATCTTGGTGAACACGCGAGCCAAATTGAACAAGCAACGCTTTCCACCATCAAAGAAGGAAAGGTAGGATAAGGGTAAACTTTGAAACAGGAACTCTACGTTCACGAGTCTCTTCCGTCCGACGTTCCCATTCTCTTTGAAGCTCTGTTTTAAATGAAAAATGAAATGATCCCAGTTAACTTAACAGCTGTGATTCAACCAAACGTGAAATCAATGACAATGAAATGAACTCAAACTGTTTAAACTTAAAATCATCACTTGCTTAATCTAGGTTCGCACGCGCGATCTTGGTGGGGATGCAAGCTGCTCAGCTTTTACAGAAGAAATCTGCAACAACTTAAAACGATCTTAGCTGTGACAGCATAAATAACAGTTGTCTTTTACACTGGACGGAATGTACCCAGGGACGTAAAATGATCTCGCAGGATTCTACATGAATTGTTGACACATAAAGCCATTGCGTTTAAAATCATTTCATGTGATCAATGGCTGTATTTATTAGTGAGAAGAAAAAAAACTTCGGCTGTAAATATTTTTCGCTGAAATAAATGAATTTGCCAAGATGATTGTGTGTGGTGATATATATTGAGTGTTGATCTATAAGGATCCTGTCGAAATGAACAATGGGTCACTTTAGTTTGTGATGTAATATTTCGACAGAAAGATATACCACTCCAGTTTATGGTATACGCAACTGGGCTATTCAAGGTGAAAGAAATAGAAATGAAGGAACTGGGAATGGACAGAGGGACGTAAAAACACGGAATCTATAAAACCTGTAACGAGAAAATACGGAATTTCTGAATAGGCTGTAACAGCTGTTAAAACATGTCATGAAAGAACTCAAACATGAATGCAATGTTTGTTTCAGGATATTAAAAGGAGCACATATCACAGTTGAGCTATTCAAATAAGACACAACAAAGATTCCTCTGGCAATTATTCGGTATTTGCTGAAGGTACCAGATGGAAAATAATTGAAGTGAGATATCAGTCACATGACTAATGCATTTAAATATCAATCTTCCAAATTATCATATCAAAAATTGCAGGTCTGGGCTATATCAATCAACACACAATGTTGAAGCTTAGGGAAGCCGCATTTTTAAACTGGAAATCCAATAAGAGGTGTAAGGGCATAGCAATTTCATTTATATTGAATTGGTTTTGCTTGAGATGGTAAGAGACTAAAAGTAGCCTGCCCTGTTCTGTATTTCATTATCAGCGATATCTAGAGACGATCAGATAAACAAGCTTGAAAGAGCAGCTGGGTATTTGCAATCAAGAGAGGAACTTAAAACGACCGGGAAGAATAGATTGCTCTCAAGCGGGCGTTGAAAGACATTTTCCGCAGGACGCTTGCTTGAAACCTTAGCAGTAGTCACGTACGATGCTTTTTTTATCCACTGTAGTACTTAAGTTAACTCACAGTATAGAAGATAGTAATCCGCCCAAGAAGAAGAAACGAATCCTTTAAACTAGATCTTAAGCAGATCGTAAGTCGCCCTAAGTCGCAACCTGTGGGGAGACTTCGACAGCCCACCCTTCTATTGATAAATTAATTATTTTGACAGGCTTGCAAACAATGTTGGCACTTTTCGAGGCTGCCTGGAGGCTAATCTAACCGTGCCTGCATTATTAGTAAACCTTCATACATCAGTGATACATGTACGCACACGAGGGAGAAAAACACGCAGTTGTTTTTATTGAAAACTACAGTGGTCAAAACAAGCGCAAATTCGACTACCACGCGCTAGAACACCGCATAATTTGCGTACCGGAAGTTCGTAAATTGTGACGTCACAGCTAAAGGAAGTCGTTGCTGAAGGCTAGCAACTTGGGTTATGTTTTGAAATAATTTCAAGTATGGCTATGTCAAGTATATATCTTATAGCATAAGGATCGAGATATCTCTTATTAGAGTGCTCCACGGCGATCTAAATGCTTTTGGACATACAGTATATCAATACATACACTCAACAACATCGGCGGTGAATCCGTCATGATTTTTCTAACGATCGTACGTAAGGTTTTTCTTGTGTGTATTTTTATACAACTACGGGTAGGTAGCGACGCATCATCATCACAATACTACACGAATACATGGGCAGTTCACATCCCAAACGTAGACCAGGAAAAAGTGAATGAAATTGCTCGTCGACATGGCATGATAAACCTTGGTCAGGTAAGGTTAAAACCGTAGAAATATCTGTGTATGACGATGTATACAAGAAGCAAGCTTTGAGGAATTACAGAGGCCCTTTATAGAACGTGTTACAAAATTATCTTACAAGGTTGGAACTCTTGACGGGTACTACCATTTCAAACATCGTGCGCATTCTAAGCGTATGCGACGGGAATCGCTGGAGCATACTTCACGATTGTCTAGGGAGATTAAGGTTTGTCACGATTCTTTTGTATTATTTGGCGATTTAATACTACAGCATCGTAGACATCGACAATATCGTGCCGAAGACCAATGTTTTTGACACACGCTGACATGCAAATTAAAACCATCTTATTTCGCTTTTCGGCAGGTAAAATGGGTCGAACAGCAAGCTGTTAAAAGAAGAGTGAAAAGAGATGCCTTATTATTTCCCGATCCCTTGTGGAACAAACAGTGGTATTTGGTAAGAAATTCAATATAATTATCTCATACTCTTTTCAAAATTAGAATTCCTCGAAGTCCTAGAATAATGGAATCATTCTAAAATGTAGCAATATTCCGTACAGAGATATAATATTTGTCAACAAACTGCCCTTGGGGGTAGAGAAAGCACGGAAATACCAAAAATATAGCTTTCCTCGTTTTAAAAAGCCGGCTTGCTATTTTTCTGGTGAACATGCCCTAAGGAAATACTTAGAAAAAAAGCCTTTAAATGTATATTGGCTTGTCCAATAAAAATTTCAAGTGTTTGTATTGCACAATAGCATTTATGTGATGCATGATTAGACTTTTACTTCCTAGCTTGGATTGTATCATAGCTGTTCAAATATTTGATTGCATAAATAGGTTGGATAGATATTGCTTGGCACTAAGTCCATCTAAAACCTCAATATTCTAGCCCTGTTTGTACTTTATCATAAGATTAGAGTCCTGTCAGTAATGATTATAACACATCCTTCAAAGTTAATAAATGAATCTCTTTTTTTATGATATTTTCAAGCATAATAATGCCAAGCTGTTCAAGAATTATGACCACAATGTTATAGCTGTGTGGAAACAGTTGAACTACACAGGCCGAGGTGTTTCTGTGTCAATCTTAGATGACGGTCAGTCGAAATTCACACACATCATAACTAACTTTGCATTACAACTTATGTAACTACTATAATTTAATATGTATTTATCATGTAGGAATCGAAAAAGACCATCCTGACCTGAAAGCAAATTATGTATGTAGGATAATACTGGAAAATATTCAATTTTAGGTTCCAATAGGGCAGAATAGCATTCAACATGACAAGAATACTGCCTATATATCATAGAATTTCAATTTTTTTCACACCATCACAAGTGTACCTGCACAAATAAACACCAAGTTATCTTTCAATTGAAATATTTCATAGGATCCTGATGCGAGTTTTGACTACAACAGCAACGATCCTGACCCTCAACCAAGACCAACATATAATGACGAAAACAGGTGTGTTACTCAACACCGGAAACTATTACAACCTACTGTAATACTGTTCCTCTCACAGCCTTTCTTCCCTTTCATTCTATCAGGCATGGAACAAGATGTGCTGGTGAGGTCGCTGCGGTTGCTGGAAACACTCATTGTGGTGTTGGCGTAGCTTATGGTGCCAAAGTTGGAGGTCAACAAATATTTCATCAGCTTGACTCTTAGCAAATAACCTTTCCTTAGTTGTTGATAAACTATCACAACTCCAGTCTGTTGGTGGCATCAATTAAAGTAACCCATTGTTCATGTACATGCATGTGTACCTATTTTTATGCCCACCGTCTGTTGTTGCATTCAAGCGGGTATCTTTCAGCTTACACCCTGTACTCTTTCTTGACATTCCATATGCATATCTTTGGATTAAAGTTAAACACATGATATGGTTTTTATTACGGATTAAGTAATATTTCATCGCTGAAACATTCCTACAAGCTTATGTATTCATGTGCTTCAAAGCGCGCATATTCCCTTGTCAACACGCAGTCAATGTTTCCTGCGAAAAGCAATGATTTCTGAAGAGATTCCTCTTCTATTTTTCCAGGTATTCGTATGTTAGACGGTGAGGTGACGGATGTTGTAGAAGCGCACTCCTTAAGTTACAAACCAGAGCATATAGATATTTACAGTTCAAGCTGGGGGCCAGACGATGATGGAAAGACGGTGGACGGACCAGGTCCACTTGCAAAAGTCGCATTCTCCGAAGGAATCGCTAAGGTGCGAAACATGACAAATTTGCTCATACGGATTGAAAAACCCACCATATCTCAGATATCTTTCTCAGATAGTTCACACACAAACCACGACAGTTTATTGTAGAATACTACCTACACTACACCACCATGTTTGAGATATCTTTCTTAGCTGGACCACCAGATTGTTCAGATACCATCCAAACAACCAGATGTTCACCATCATTATATCCGTGTTTCCGTTTAGGGTCGTGGTGGCCTTGGGAATATCTTCGTGTGGGCATCAGGGAACGGTGGTCGTGATCAAGATAACTGCAACTGCGATGGTTACACGAACAGTATTTATACCCTGTCTATTAGTTCTGCAACTGAACATGGTACCAGCCCTTGGTATTCAGAATTCTGCGCTTCCACACTGGCATCAACTTTTAGTAGCGGTTCCTGGGGAATGAGGAAAATAGTAAGTGATTTCTTCCCGCCAAAGTTGGGATGAACGTGACTCTGGCATAAGAATTGATGATTATCTCGTGGAAACTCGGGCTTTTTCTGTTTGAGAGTTCATGCATGAGTATCCCATTGATCCTCTGGCTTGTCAACTTTCTCCCGCTTAAGCCGGGCATGTCTCGCCTTCTAAACTCTTTTTCCGGCTTCAGGTAACAACAGATCTCCATCATAGATGTACCTCAGACCACACAGGAACTTCGGCCTCTGCTCCACTTGCAGCTGGAATACTGGCACTAGCATTGGAAGCGAAGTAAGCCATAATCTCAGAGTTTACCCACCGTCAAAATAAAGCAGCGCTCTCAACTAAAAAATTGATTATCATCACTCAAAAGGTGGAGCATAAATTCAAGCGTTTTCATGTTTTTTCCTCGACTTCGTTTCTTTCAGTCCAAAGTTAACGTGGCGTGATATGCAGCACATTGTTGTACGAACGTCAAAACCTAACAAACTTAAGTCGAACGACTGGGTTACCAATGGTGTCGGGCGAAGAATCAGCCATCGCTTTGGCTATGGTTTGTTGGACGCTAAGGACTTAGTAGACCTCGCCAAAAGATGGAAGAGATCCCCTGAGAAACGATGCTGCAGTGAAGCGAAGGATACCACCCCCCGGTGAGAAATTTAACTGAAAGAGTTAGAGAGAGACATTATCAATAAACGAGTTTTTGTTTTCCTCTTGCAAAAAAACAACAACAGTTAAACTGGATCTTTCTCGCCAGGCAGAACTGTTTAGGTCAGACTGAATTACCCACCGACAATAAGCTAGTTTTGTAGAAGTTTTTAGCTTTACTGAAACTGTGAAAGGAGCAATGATTTAAATTGGTTTGGAACAATAATAGCGTTTTAGAAGAGACTTTCTGTAGACCTTGTGGACTTCCCTTCACATGAACCAGATACACGGAAATGAATATGCATAAAAGATATCTTATCTTCCGCTGAAAATGGTTCATTTTGAACACCATTAACTAGTTTGTGTTTACTTGATTTTGTTCCAGAGCAATTCCTGTTAAAGGTAGTCTGACCGTCGAAAGAGATACCACAGGTTGCGAGGGAACTGAGAACCACATCCGGTATTTGGAGCACGTGGAAGTCATACTGTCCTTATCGTTTACACGACGAGGTGATCTCACCATCTACATCACCTCGCCCCAGGGAACACGGTCGACACTGCTGGGCAAGCGAAGGATGGACTACTCGGCAAAAGGATTTAATAACTGGGCGTTCATGTCTACGCATACCTGGGAGGAAAATCCGAAAGGAAAGTGGAAGCTGGAGATCGAGAATGTTGGTAAGTGGTAGCACAAGACGTGCGATAGCGTCATAGTTCAGATAATATCATTCCGGTCCTACCATATCCCACTTCGTACATCACACTCCTAAGTCATATCCCACTTCGTACACCACACTCCTATGCCATATCCCACTTCGTACACCACACTTTTACCATATCCCACTCTTCCTTGTACACAGTTCTGGGTCTGATGATTAGGACAATCGTATATCTCTCATCCGAAAGTATCCTTCAATGAGATCAACTAAACGGAATATCTCTTCTTGCAGGTAGCACTGCTAACACTGGTACTTTAAGAGGCTGGCAACTCCGTTTCCATGGCACCCAGGAAGAGCCAGGAATTGCGTATACAAACTGCTCCAGCGAATGCAAAGGAGGATGTCACGGTCCGACCGCCCGAGACTGTTCCGAGTGTGCGCACTACAGGTCAAACGGAGTAAGTCGAAGCGAAAGTCTTTACTTTTGCATCAAAACGATATATCTTGTGATGTTTCACAAGTTGTCAAAATATTTCATCTCATGAATGTCAGATGTTGGGATGCTGGGTAGCAACAACTACCTGCAGGTGCCTGAACTGTCTAACTGCAAATCCTGGCCAAAAGTCTAGTGCACACTGAAGAGAAGTGAAAAATTTAAAATTTTTTCCAATACAATGTGCAATATGAACCGACTAGAGACTAATAAGACTTTGAAATCATCATCAAATGATGCCACTTAGTTTTGAAGAAATAAAACAAACAACTGAAAAAGTATAATTTTTGTCAATGTTTGGTCTCTGACACAATTTACAAGTTGCAGGAAAAGTAGACGGTTTTAGACCACGCAAGACTAACTGCAAATATTTTTTGGCTACCTGCATAAATACAAGCATTTACATCCGTTAACTGAGAGTTAGGTGCCTTGGCCTGTGGCGTTTCATTCAGGTGCTTTGTCCAGATCTTCAATCTGTGAGCATTGTCTCTTAGGTTTGTGTAAACAAATGTCACGACAACGAATACGCCGTTGAGGCAACGAAGGATTGCAAGACTTGTTCCAACACTTGTGAGAAATGTAAAGGGCCAGAATTCAACCACTGTACTTCATGTAAAGAACCGAAGCTGCTCAAGGAAGGAATCTGCGTCAAAGACTGCACGGATGGGTGGTTTGCAAACGAGGGAATCTGCCAGAGATGCGATCCCAAGTGTCTGACCTGCAGCGGCAAAGCCATATTTTGTACTTCTTGCAAGGAGGATCATAAGCTTGAGATGAACAGGTCAGTTGGTTGGTAGGTAGAGGGTGTGCGCGTGCATGTGAGTGCAGTGAAAATTGGTAAATAAGGGGGGGGGGGGTTGCAGGCAAACTCTCATCTTTCTCTCTCACCTCCAGGTGTGTTATCGACTGCAAAAGCAATGAATACGTGTCAAATGACCTCTGTGTGCAATGCCATCTTTCATGTTTGACGTGCAACAACGGCAGTGCATGGTCCTGCACTAAATGTGGGGTGACCACAGTAAGTCGTGAAGGGGTAACACATGATGCGTATTTACACAGAGGGATGTGTATGCTGACGTGCCCCTCCGGTTTCTACGGCAGCGATCATCAATGTGTGCCGTGCGATACTTCATGCAAGCATTGCAAAGGTCCGCTGAATACTGATTGTACGTCATGTAAAGATGGATTGGTTAGAACGGACGATGGAACAGGATTGTGTTTAGATAATTGTCCATCGGGTAAGAAGACAAATTTGATACCAGAAACCAGCTTTCGTTTCCTATATCTAGCTGTATTCATTATTATCCTCCATCTTCCAGGATCAAGTCATAGGATATCCGAGGACACATGTGTGAAATGTGGATCAAATTGTAGCGCATGTGACCCTGATCATCCCTCACACTGCACGGCCTGTGGTCAAGCCATGTTTCTATGGAAACAAAAATGCGTGACGATCGACGCATGTCCGAGGGGTACATACCCTGAGGTACAGAGTTTCCGGTGTAAATACTGTCACCCCTCCTGTGCGGCATGTCTTGGTCCGCCTACCCATTGTACCGCCTGCTCAGGTTATACGTATCTCCATGGAAACGAATGTAAGGCGATTTGCCCGACCGGAACCTACGGTAGAAACAACAAGTAAGTATTACGACTGTTTTGTGCGGAAAGATTTTCAAATGATGCCATAACGAAAAGTGAAACTTTCAAACGAAATAAACTGCAACTGGATGCATTAGATTACTACCATCCTTCGACATTTCAACTGGTTCATTCCTGTAACGTGTTGTCATCGGTTTTCGTAAAAAGTTCAACAGCTTATTCTGATGATATTTCTCGCAGGTGTTTGACGTGTTATGACAACTGTTCCAGCTGTTTCGGAGGCGGTCGTAACGAGTGTTTGACGTGTGACAATGGCTTTGTCTTCTTCGAAAACAGCTGCCTGAAGCAATGTCCCGCAGGGATGTTTGCGGATAAAAGAGGACGATGTCAGCCCTGCTCGCTAACGTGCGAGGGATGTTCAGGGATAGCAACGAACTGCACAAAATGCAAAGGTAGAAATATGCCATTTCTTCGCACGCTTTTTAGAGCAGTAAACTTAGGTGTTCTCGCAACAGGAAAAACGCTTTTCATTGCAGAACATTCAAACAATAGAATACATAGAAGATAGGCTATGAAATACGTCCACAAAATAATTTAAAACATGACACTTTGACATGATCTTTCACATAGACGTTCTCTTTTTAGAGGGTTTCAGTAAAGATGAAGGAGCATGCAAGTCCGTGTGCGAAGATGGGACATTTTATAACAGCACACTGGCTTCTAAAAACGTTGGAAACAAAACACAAGATCATTGCTCAGAATGTCACGTTTCTTGCTCAGTTTGTTCGGGTCCCAGCAAGTACGATTGTCTGAGGTGCAAAGGAGTGAAGTTTAGAGATCCCGAGAGCGGATTGTGCTCGCTTAATTGTCCTGAACGTGGCTACTACGAGGATATCTCAAGTACACTGTGCGAGCCATGCCCCTCCGAGTGTCTGAACTGTGGTAAACCAAGTGTATGTTTGAGATGCGTCCCAGGCTTATGGCTCCACGAAAGGAAGTGTATACCTCATTGCCCTAAAGGATTTTACGGTGAGAATACGACGAACGCATGTGCGCCATGTAATACCGCTTGTAAAGATTGCGCTGGCTCGCCTACAAGTTGTATAGAGTGCGCTCCGCCACGGATATTGTTCAAGAACGAGTGTGTGACCGCATGTCCATCTGGGATGTTTCTATCGAAGGATTTCAACCGATGCTTGCCTTGCGATGGCTCTGTTTGACTGCGTCGGTGCTGGTAGAAGTCGCTGTACTTCATGTAGGCCAGGATTGGTCCTGTTTCAAGCGCAGTGCAGATCGAGATGCCCGACTAGGTATTACTTCAATGAATATGTCAAAAACTGTCAGCCATGTGATTACTACTGCAAAGAATGTAGCGGAGGTGAGCCACTTTAATTTGTTTGCTGTTTCAAGCCTAATAGAATGGTAGATAGAGGTCTCTACTAAGGGATATAGTTAAATATGGTTCGGAAATGTTCAAACGCTTTGTTTGTTGTTTCTAACTCAGGATTCTTTCATTTACTAGGAAACGGTCTGTCAAACTGTAGAAAATGTTTAACACCGTTGGTGCTCGAAAACAACGTTTGCGTGAGAGTGTGTTCGCCCGGTTTCGTTCTGAATCGTGCAGAACGCAAATGCGTTCCGTGTCACGCATCATGTGCCACGTGCATGGGCTCAACATTCGACCAATGCCTATCGTGCAAGGACAGTAAAGATAGTCTCCAAGGAACCGTGTGTCAAAGGTCTTGCCGAGACGGCATGTACAGAAATGACGAGGGGTCGCGGTGCGAAGCTTGTCATCCGACGTGTCGAACCTGTTCAGGCAGGGGAAAGGTCGCTTGTACGAGCTGCGACCCCAGACGTTCATTGACCCTAGGTCAGTGTTTATCCCCCTGTCCAGGCAACCAGTATAAGAACAAGGGTACATGCTACACGTGCAGTACCGGTTGCAAGACGTGCAAAGGATCGACCAGCCAGGAGTGCTTGAGTTGCCACGAAGGCAAAAAACTCTTCAATTTTACTTGCGTCAAGAACTGTCCACCAGGAACCTACGAGGGAGAGTCCAACGGCTTGCCCGAGTGTAAGACGTGCCATCCATCGTGCGCAACCTGCACGCAGGCAGGACCCGACGCCTGCACATCTTGTCGTATGGATCTTTACTACCAGGGAAGATACTGCGTTCAAGAATGCTCGATCGACCACAAACTGGACGAGAATACGAGGACCTGCAAAACGTGTAACACTGACTGCCCTTATACGAACATAACTGGACGGCGCTCAGCTCTGCTTCCTCATCAAAACGACGACGAGAATTCCTCACGGAATAAAATAGAAAACCATTTCATCTTAATCTCATTGGCAACATGCTTATCGCTGCTCGCAATATTTGCGCTTTTCGGTCTCTTCAAACCTCGCTCGAGCAAAGGCTACACAAAAGTTGAGAATAACTCCGCGTCGAGTGTTGAAATATCGAAGAACGACGTCCCAAGTGTCTACATCCGCGATGATCAGTCGGAAAGAATCGCAATGCTCGATGACCACGACCATGATCACGATCATAATGAAATGTAATCGGAATTGAAACCACAACGCCGGAATTTTCCGTATTATAGGAATTGAAGTATTGGAATATTATTCAAGAAATATTTGACTTGCTGTGTTTGCAGTGCAATCCCAAAAATACATTTTTTACAAATTTAAATTCTATATTTTAATATATTATATCAATTGGAAAACATGTCGTATCGTTTTCAATACGTGTGGATGCATGTATGTGTGAAAATAGGAGATGGTGAAAAGGCGCGTACATACACGAATAATACATTTTTAAATTTATACATATTTTGTGTCGTTTCTTTGGTCGCAAAATCGTTTGTTTATGATTCCAGTATTCCTGCATCAGACAACCTTGTACGAGATTTGTGCATTTAAAATTCCCGCTGCCTGCACTACAGATTCTATCCAACACGAGCCAATAAATTGTTTGTAAATCGCTTTGCACTTTGCTTTTATAGTTACGTTTCCTACATTTTCTTACATACTCAATTCTAATACTCTAATACCATGCCTTTTATCCGCACAACGGTCGAGTTCAGAACAGTAAATTTGTAAAGGCTTTTCCGAAGCAACATTGCGTGCATTTAATAATCCTGTTGTTAAAAATCGCGCATATTTACTGTGGAAAGTATTAAATCCCGGTAAAACTCTATATATACATTAAACATAGCCCAACTACAAAAATCCTTATTTTCCTACCTTGTAATATTTTCCTCAGTAGAACGCATCTTCGTCTTCAGAATATTGTATTAAGTCGAATTTCACTCCCAAACCGTTGAGAAATTCTCCCATAGTTAATGAATGTTCTTGGTTGAACTTCTTAAACAAATCCTGCGCAGCTTGCTGAGAGATGGAACGCCATTTTTTGATCAGTTCTTCGAGATCGTTTAGATTGTTCTGAAGGAAAGAAAGAAATGTTTTAATTCCCAACTGTTCAGCAACAAAACTCTCTTTCTGATGTATTTTATATAAATTCAGTTCCACAAATGGAGAGAGGTGAAGAGACTTCCTATACATGTGTATAGACTCATGATCTCGCTAGCACATCGTGAGAAGGTCTCGTGGATGTTTGGCCATTTGGGACGGAGGCCAGATGCCCCCTAGAAGTCATTTGCTTGCCCACATTGAAAAATTCTCGCAGAATACACGTTGCTATGTTTATGATTTTAATCTTTGTTACCTATTTCAATAAATTTGTGTTACCATTAAATATTAATCTTATCTAGACCATTATTAATTACCTTAGCTCTGTACATCTTCACCAGCTTTAACTTTCGTAACAATTCTTCTTTATCCTTTAGAATTTTTTCCAATTCCTTCGTTTTATCGTAATCCTCTTTTGAAGAACGACTACACGACTCTCTGACTCTGTCAACGTCGTCGTTCTCTACGAGGAGAAAAGTCAAAAGATAGTCATCACTAGTACATCAAACATTGCAGATCAATGAAATAAGCATTCTTGTAACATTTTGGTTAATACCTTTGCGGGCTTTGCCGTTCAACTTGGTTCTTTTACAACGAAAACTCTGCTCTGAGTCTGAGGAAGAACGTTTGCTGCTCAATGGTGAAGCAAATTGTGATGATATCCGTGGACTTTGCATTAGCATTGAAGATTTTCCCTCCTTTTTGTCCATTGCCTAGTAAAAAGTGTTTCAAAGGTCAATTTATAAGCATTTAATATGCACATATCATGATATAATACGTCCATATTTTAAAATTCGCAATAACTTGTACCTGATTCGAGATCGCCTTTCCCTTTGACCCTAGAAATATTAACAAAGGTAATGGTTACAGGACGTACAGTTATATTCAAACTTTGGAGAAGTAAAGAAGCAAATAAATCCGTTTTACCTGCAACGGGAACTTCGTCTCCTTCGTCCGCCATTTTGAATTTCCGCGCCACATTTCGCGCAATACAATTAATTAATCTGATATCCCCCCCGTGCAAGAAGCTTACAGAATATTTTCGTGTATTGTTTAGCGATTTTATGGCGGGGGGTGTAGAGTATGGAAGTTTTAGAAGACTGAAAGTCTGAAAGATTACTGAACTATACATAAATATGGTGAATGACTGAATGTTTTGAACTGAGGAAATGGATGATTTTGAAAAAAAAGAATGCCTTCAAATCTTGGATCTTCTCACATTAGATAATCTGTTATCTTTGACAGACACTGTAACAAATAGAGTCGTCAGCGCAGAAAATAAGGAAGGTATGTTTAAGACCATTAGGATGGTAAACTGATAAATAGAAGGCACCCATCAAGGCAAAATGCCAGCAAAGTTTTCGAAACTATCCAGAATAGTTTTGAACTTGATGTGTTGGCTAATCTGCTTGTTTTACAACCTGGTAATTCTTTCCAATCCCATACAACTATATTATATATTTTTTTTAAATAGAAGCGCTGAGTGCTATTATGCTCTACACAAGAAGCAGCGAAGAACTGCTCCGAAGAAGAAAAGTTAGACGGGAAAACCTCTATGAGTATCTCGCCAAACAGGGCCACATTGAGCATCCTGCTGCAGATAAAAATACTTTGCTTAGAAAGGTCTTGAAATTCTGGGAATTGAAGAAACAAGGAGTAAGTATGGATAATTAGAGACATGACTGGTAGAGAATGACCATTGGTGGAATCCAGACATGTCAGTTACTCCCATTAGAAGAAGAATCAAACTTATTTAGAAACTCTGAAAAGTCTCACATTTCATTAGGTAGATCAGCCCCAGAAGTTCATGAATGAAGTGAAATCAACATTGTAAATTTTCTTATTTTAGAAAGATGTGAAGGAACTTGGTGATACAGGCTTCATTTTAGCCCAGCCTGGAGACAGAGTAACTGTTGGCTACACTGACCCAGAAACTCAACCAGAGAACAGTGATGAAAATGGTCCAACAATGACAGTTATTAAAAGAGAAGATACCAGCCCAATAAATATTACAACAAGTGAAGATAATAGTTCACTTACCTCCCCAGAAGAAAAATCCTCAGAAGCCAGTGAAAGTCAAGATCTTGCTATACACTTCTCTTCTTGGTTTTATAAACTGCTCAATTCTTTATCTTCAACTCCTGGGACAATCCCAACAGACTGGGGACCACAGCACTTCTGGCAGGATGCAAAGCTTATGGTGCAATGTAACGAACCCTCTGGCCTTCAGGAGACCACGGTGGACAGCGCTAATCTTGTAAGCGAGAAGTTTCTCTCAATGGTCGTCGTTGATCGATTGTGCTTCAACCCCAACCTCTCTAACGACAGCATCAAAGGAAAACGAGATTCTCATGGACTCGTGGTTGTTATGGTTGGTGGAACTGTGCATCGTGGGAAAGAATACTTGGGCGTCTTTGAGCAATCCTTCGGACTTATTCGGGATCCAACTGAGGAAAATAACTGGAAAATTAAGTTCTCAAAACTTATGTTAAAAGCATCAGGTTCATGTCCTAACAACCGGCTGGAAAGCCCAGTAAATCAGGTGCAAGGACCTCTTTGATGTAAATATACAGTTTTCCCCGGGTAGATTTAGTTGATGTGGCCAGTCAAATGTAGTTTCAATAAAAATTAGTTATATACATTTTCCGGCTGTGACTGTGTGATATGTAAGTCTGCGCAAGGTTGAATTGCGAGCAAGAGTTTCTTTGCACTCATTTTGAACGAAAAAACTTGTGTTTTCTTTCGTCAGATCTTGACTTGGGTATCCCTGGTTGTATTTTGAAAATTTCTCCCACCAAACCTTGAAGCAGCTGAAAAATGTTCCGCCAAATTTCGGGTGAAGACGCCGTAGAATAGACGAATAAACTAAACTACAAATAGCGAGTCTTCCTTTTACCGATTGATAAAATTATATATAAACTATTGAATTAAAAAAACCCCATAGTTTATATAATTTATATAATAAAGTATTTAATAAAAGTTCCTAACTCTTATCAGAATTTCATAAATGGCTTAAATATTTATAAACTAGCTTATCTCTTGACGATAGGGCGCAAGTAGTAATCGAGAACTATTGCATATAATGGTTGAGTCCACAACCGTCACTTTGTGGCTCAGTAACCTTTGCTAGATTGTATTCTTCTTTCTGTGACGTCAAACGCGGGAAGCCTGATGTAACACGAAGTTTGATTGGCTCCGCAAAACTAACGAACCAATCAAACTTCATGTAACATATCTGCGTCATTGATGTGCTCTATATTCTAATATTTCCTAGACTATATTGATTTTATAAAGTTCCTTTCTAAATCTGTATTCATTGGGGTCATATTGAACTTTTGCGTCAATTGTAAAACAGACTTATATCCTGCTGATAGAACAGACATGTGCTCAAAAAATACATCTTTCTCCACTTGAATCGTCAAATTATTTATGCCAATTTCTTTAAAAATATTCGTCACCTGCGGCGGGAAACGAAACGCATTTATATATCTTCGAAATTTCCTCGTGAAAAAAATCGCGACATTTCTTACCTGCGATATTATAGTCGCCTCAATGGCGGTCGGGACGACGTGAACTTGAATACTACCTGCTTTCAGGTTGTCAGAATGCGTCCAAAAATGTTGATTTCGGTAATTCGAAACTCCTTTTATCGTCAAAACCTAACAGATAAGCGGAAATTCATGGGATCCCCAGGGAAATTTCGATTTATGAGAGGGGTCAGGGGTGTACACCCCGTAGACAGAGGTGCCAGACCTTGGTCACCAAGATTGTAGAAGTTTGAAAAGTTCATCAATCAGGAATCAAACCTCGCTTAATGTTAAACAGCTATGCAATGAGATAGACTCAAGGCAACCTGCACTATAAGAATTGACGTTTTAAGATTTTGCAATAAAAGTCATCTGCTCAAGGAAGATTACCTTCTTCAAAGCTTCTCCAATCTCAGATTGAATATCTCTCGGCGTTCTCAGAGCAAGAACTAATGCAGATTCTTTCAACAACGGAACTACGCTAGCGAATATTAAGACAGCGATAAATAACGAACAGACAGGGTCAGCTCTTTGGAAACCAAACTGTTCAATGAGTAGACTGGATATAATCACTCCTACACTCCCCAGAGTGTCTGCAATAACGTGGAGGAATACCCCTGGAAAATACCAAGTAAAATTGGTTATTTCGGACACACGTGATAAGTATTTATTGCCGAATACTACCCACAGTGCTCCTGCCAAGATACACCTTACCTTGCATGTTAGCACTGGTCTTGTGAGAGCCGTGACCATCAGAGCAACCAGCATGACCATGTCCCTTATGACTGTGACCATGATTATGACCATGCTTATGACTATGACCATGCTCACTGTGGTTGCTATGACTACCATGACTGTGACCATGGTGACCAGCACCATGACCATGCGACTGACAACTTGATTCACCACCATGTGACCCCACGCCGTGGGAATGCGCATGACTGAAGGCGAAAATACCAGCCAAGTTCACCACTAAACCACATACTGATACAATCTAGTTTAGAGAAGAAACGCGCGCAGTTCAGACACGAACCAGGACAGTTTATTGTTGCAGAATACCACTAAACACTGACCTGTCAGTGACTACAACTAAACTAACGCAAGGTGGTATACATGAA
This sequence comes from Dendronephthya gigantea, assembly GCF_004324835.1. Taxonomy (NCBI): domain Eukaryota; kingdom Metazoa; phylum Cnidaria; class Anthozoa; order Malacalcyonacea; family Nephtheidae; genus Dendronephthya; species Dendronephthya gigantea. Next base: position 36,602 of record NW_021163251.1, on the reverse strand, counting down.
TTTACTTAATGGTTTCCATGTTTGGATGGCGGTTCGACCAATCAGAACACGCGTTATATACATGTTATTTTATAAATACAAATTCAAATCATTACCAATAATCTATTCGTAGTCACTTCAGGCGGATCAAACAATCTTTCCAGTGCTTCTAGGAAGACAAATACTGAAATAACGGTCAAAAATAAGCCATTGACGAACCCAGAAAGATACTCCACGCGTCCATAACTACAACAAAAAACAAGAGTTACCATGACTTCTCGCATGGAATACAACCCAGTTATGATGAAGTTACTCTTGCTAACAAATGAGTTCAATAAAAATCTCACCCGTACGAAAACAGTTTGGTTGGCTTCCAACTGCTCATCAAAGATGCACACAGACCCAAGACGAGCGCCGAACAATCAAATAACATGTGAAAACCATCTGATATTAAACCAAGACTGTTATTCCAAGCCCCATAGAACAGTTCAACAAATGTGAATGTCTATAAAAGACGATTTTACTGAATTCAGACTTGAAACAGACTTAACAGAGTACCGTAACAGACAAAAAACGACTCAGTTTGTACCTACCAAATTCAGGCAAAGAAAATAAAAGATCTGTCTTGATTCAGTTTTTGCCAAAACTTGTTTTAAAAATACCCTCGCTGTTGCAATAACGGACTGAGGTGAAGTGAAACTATACAAAGGAGTTCCACTGGTCGTGTAGCCAATCAGAATTCCTTTATTCACCCCTTGTTGTACTGGAGAAGGTCGAGATAAAAGATGCGTCGCTAGAGTAAAATTAACATTAACTTATTTATACTGGATTAACCCATCGTTTTTAAACTGTTCTTCCTAGAGGTCCAGTAAGGATCATCTCTTATTGATCCAGTGTCACTACAGGAGGAAACCTAAACTAAACCAACTTTATTTATACTGGATAACTCAATCAGTTCTAAACTGTTCTTCCTAGAGGTCCAGTAAGGATACAATAATCTATTTATTACCGATAGCTAAAAACAGGACTGCAAGAACGACACTTCCAGACATGCCATGCTCGTCAAACGCATCTTTGCTAAACGGGAATATATAAGTTGCAATATGATGATCATTCCACAGCAAACCCAAGCCAAAAGCTGCAAGAAAGGACACGATTGATCCCCATTTGGATGTTTTGTTTGAGTCAAGTTTTGCCATACATATGGCTTCCACATAAAAGTCGAAAGCAATAGCGAAGGAAATTAGGAGAAATGAGAGAAGTTTGTCCATCCAAGGAACATCTGCTTCCTGTTGAAAAGATAGATTTGTTTAAAAAATTACTCTATCACCATACTAAAATTCAGGTCTGTTCACACAATCCAATTTTGTCAGATCCAATTCACTTCTGATGGATGTTTAATGCCTGTTTTCCACTAGCGATATTTTTCGCGCGAAGCGAATTTATTCCTTTGTATTTGAGTGTCGTTTCGCGCGAAAATTATCCCTAGTGGAAAACCGGCTTTATAGTCTATTGACTTGCAATATATACAGACAAGTGAATGCAGTATTGCTTTAACAATAATAGGCTACATTCCATACATCAGAAGTATGTACATCAGAACAATGTTTTACAGATAAATTGACCATTACAATAAGTAGCATGTTGTTCCTTACTTTGAAAATGAAAATTAAAATAGCAGGTGGAAGGAGAAACAAGACAGAGAGGAAGTTTGTCAAAGCATTGAATCTTTTAGATCCTGTCGAAGAAAATAAGACACAAATGAAATGACATGTGATGATCACAGAAGAACTCAGAGAATGAGTATCTATTCAGTCACCTCCAATCTCAACAGCAACTTTTCTTCCATAGCTTTTGTTGCCAACATTGAAAAGCAAAACAACAGTCAGAAGCAGCAAGCCTCCCTTGAAAACAATATTTGAAAATTATGAAATAAGTTAAATAACACTGCCAGATAGACAGATTTTCTAGGCTAAATAGTAAAAGGTTGAATAGTAAAAGGTTGAATAGTAAAAGGTTGAATAGTAAAAGGTTGAAGAGTAAAAATTTCAAGTGTAATAATGTACCAGGTGTTGAAAACTGGAATAAAAACATGTACCTTATGATCTGACAGTTGTGGAAACCCTGGCAATGAGAGTGTTTTCCATTGGTAAAGATAATGAACGAGGTGACTACGATGCACTCCTTCAGCTGTTCATAAATTGTCAAGGATTTCTTCATATTTTAAATCCCCAATCTAAAACAGTTTCTTCCCAATCCTTTGATGCCCAGAACTTTTAGAGGGATAGGGGACTTTGATGTTTGAAAGAAAGCATTGATGGAGTGGGTACTTTCAAAATGAGTACCCTTATTAGTAGGGTGAGGTATAGACACGTCCACCCCAAATCTACCCAGACCTATCTTCACAAGTGATATATCGCTGAAAGGATACGATGAACATCTTCAGACGTCATTTCATCATTATCAAACAGGAGTAGGGAAATCATGGCAAAAAGAAACAGCAATGCTCCCCGTGTCTATAACAACAAGAATATTTCAACATCTCATAACTGATAACGCTGAAGTATACTATCTAATTTGTCTGAGAAAACGTACCTTGGTTGGTCCCGGATGACCGGTCTTGAACAGAACAGCCAAAACACCAAAGACAACAACATCGCTGTGCTCTGATAATAGGACAGTCCTGAAATTTCATACGCAAGATGGGGAGAAATAAACTTCAATTATATCTTAAAACCATCATCAAAACCAAAGAGTTATGAATAAGCTTACAGCACAGACCAAAAGTATAGAAAAAGAAATGACTGTCATACCTGACTGGACCACAAAGAGTTAATCCATCCAGAAGTAATAATGATAATAATGTGGAGAAGAATGCATGTCTGGCTACTTGGTACCACTAGGTTAGAAATATTATGGTATTCAAATAACATAGATATGTGAACTAATACAGAACTGTGTTATTTATGCATCTATTGGTTTGTCAAGTTGCCTGTACAAATATCAACTGACCTGTGAGGTTGTCAGTCGTTTCCCAGATGACAATGGTTTTTGTAAAAGAACAAACACAAGAGATGAACTACAAAAAAATTGATCTACTATAAATGCATGAATCAACTGCATAATAAAAGAGATGAACTACAAGAGAATTGATCTACTATAAATGCATGAATCAACTGCATAATAAATAATAAACATGTATGTTAACATCTTACTAATCCAAGCTAATTCTACTCAAAAGGGTTGTGATCATTGTGACTCACCCTTGTGCACCAGTTACCAGTGTAAACAGTATTAAAACATAGGTACATTTATGATTTATACAAGTTAATGGCTATCTCTCATAAGGCAAAGATACATAAGATATGGCTTACCAAGCACGGACAATGAACAAATACTGCACAATATGTACACTTTTTAGCAAATCGTGTGAGAGAAAGAAGCCGTAGACATGAAGAATCTTTGATACGATCAGAAAACACAAATATGGCGCTGAACTACACGAGAAAAAACACAGTTTTTAAACATGATGGAGCCACGACTTTTGCTAGATCGTTAAATGAACACAGAGTGAAGATTTGAAGTACCTTAGACCTGGTTCAATACGACCAAAACCTTTATTCTGATTCAATAAATTTCCACTGAATCTTTCTCTCTCCATTTCAATGACATGTTTGTTGAATTGTTATGAGTTGGCATTAGCAAGTGTTATACTTCATGTTGGCCGACATAAACGTCTTGCATGTATGTTCGCTGATCATGAGGTAGCCAATCAGCTGTCGAGGATGCCGTGTTTTTGAGATCAACCAATAGGAATAGACGTAAACAATTGCGAAAATTGGCGATAATTCACGGAGGTTCTTGGGGGTAATAGGGGTTAAAGAGAGGGCCTCGGTGAGAGAAGTACTGGCTGTACTGCACAATAATTAACAGTGAGTTTTCTCCAAACATCTATGAAACATCTAAGGAAATATGAACTTGATTTGATACGATTTTATATCCTAAACACAAAAGTTTAATGTCTTGCTAATCAGTTCCATTGGCGAAGGCTATTTGATAAAAAAAACGTCAACTAATGTTTAATTATTTCCAGGTAATTTAAAAGTAATTAAACGACAGCTAACTAACATGTTTTGACTTCACATTTTAAACGGATATCGATTGACAAAAACCTTTTAATGGATCAAAATTTTCTCGTTCTTTTACGCCGAGCGGTTTCCTAAAATTAGTTCTTATGTGAGCGAACAAGCAAATAAGATTCTCTTTAGCTCCTATTTCTGGAGGAACTGTGACGTAATGGGAACGGGTGATCAAATCTTTGCTCGGTCAAAGACAGGTGAATACACTAGGAAAACAATAACGGAGAAAACACAATGAATGCTTAATGAGTTAAGATTACCGAGAAAATATACGGTTGCCGTTGAAACCAAACATGTCCGTTTAAACATCAGGCTCTGGTCTCCTTCGTAGCAATGAGATGGTCAACAAAGGGCCGGCCGGTCGGCCTTATTTGAGGACGTTAGGATTACTACTTGTGATCAGTCTTTATCTTCGATGTTCTTCTACTGAATCAGAAAAGTTTAGATCCAAACGGGAGAAGATTTACACGAATGGATGGGCGGTGAAAGTCACGGGCGGATTTGAAAACGCGAAGGTTATCGCCAAACGACATGGCTTCGCAAAAGTCGAAAAGGTTTCGGATGAATTTCACTCTTATTATTGCCGTAAAATTTTATATTGTCAACTATTTGGGAGTAAAGATCACCGGTGTAAAATCTATTATAATAAGTCTGGCCGACATCGTATTGAAAACTGCATTTAGTTTAGTTTTCAATCAGCGTTCAGTGTTAAATAAGAGTAAAATAATTGAAGAAACTCGACGGATATATGAACGAGAAAGTTATAAGGTGTAGTCGCGCCATAGACCGGCCTTAATTCGCAGGCAGGTACCAGTCAAGGAGTCCATAGGATCCATTATAAGGAACAATATTATTTTCTTATAACAACCGGAATATTATAACATATCCGGGTTAAAGACAAGAGATGTTAGATTATCTGTAATTCAGTCCCTATATACGTACAATCATCGGGTAGACGGGGCCTTTGAGAGGAGGAGCCTGGGTGTGCTAATGCATGGCTGCCGACCGTAAAATGTCTGAGTGGTTAGTTGTTTTTTACCCGGCTCGATCGCTCTAGCGGCACGATCATGCAAGGCGAGATTGTTTGCTTAGAATTTCCTCTTTAAATTTCCTCTGATCTGCTATCGTGTGCTAGACAACAACAGGACACCCGTAATGTAAATGGCACCGCATGAGATTTTTCTGAAGTTTAAACGCCTTGGTTTAAATAGTTCCATGAACTAATTGCTTTGTGGAATCAATTTAAATTTAGTTTACCGATCTAGTTTAGCTTTTAATTAGTTACCATTTGCTTCGAATTATGCGGCGTGTCCCTAGAAATTACAGTTTTGGTAAAGGTTATTTCCTACAGCCGTTTTTAGCTTCACTAACTATAGTGATATCCTTCTTCTTCAGATCGGAACACTTGAAGATTATTATCATTTTGAACACCCAACACATCCGAGACGATCAAGACGCAGCGCTGATGAGATGACAGACTTACTTCACGCCCACCCAAACGTAAGTGGCAACAAACCACACGATTTTCAAAGTAGAGTAATTTTGTTTTAGTACTGCAATTTTCATATTCGTTGTCTACATGAGATTAAAGCGAAGTCTGTGCAAGATAATTTATAAAGCATTAGATTTTCTATCGTAGTAATGCCTCTTCAGTCTCTAAGAGCTGTTGAGAAGCTTCCTTGAAGCCTATGAATACTGACCATCCGTGATATTTCAATATTTAGGTTCACTGGGCAGAACAACAACACGAGAAAATCCGGGTAAAACGGGGTGCATATCACGACGCCATGGTCAAAAGACATGCTCAGGTGAAATTTAGGGATCCTTTGTGGAACTTTCAATGGTACTTGGTAAGTTTGAGGCGCACGTCCTCTTAAACAGAAAGAAATGGAAACATCTCAACGAAAATATGTATGTTTGTTTATCATGAGTGCTGTGACTGATGTCTCAAGTTTGAAGTAGTTGACACACTGACAGATTATAGCCCCTGAAACGGTCAAAACGTTCTGCGAGTTTATCGCGATTTCTATTTAGATTTTGTTCATTCGAAGCCACATTTTAAGATTTAATCTTTCTTGTTTAAACCAGGACGACACACGAAAAGGTTTTGATATGGATGTTCACGTTATGTCAGTGTGGAGGCAAGGCATTACTGGGAAAGGAGTTGTTGTCACCATACTGGATGACGGTAAGACTCGACGAAAGCCGAATGATTGAAAATAATTTGAGATTTTGAGTTCTCTTACACGCGTTCACCATCTAATTCTTCGCTTTCAAAGGTGTTGAACATAATCATACGGACTTGATGCGGAATTACGTAAGTTGACAACGTTGTATATTCTGCTGTTATTCTTCCGTGTCTTTGACAAAAGGTTTGAAAAAAAAGAAAAGCTTTCATCTTGTGTTTTGCATCGTAGGATCCCGCTGCAAGTTGGGATGTGAACGGAGGCGACCCAGATCCATTTCCAAGATATGATCGTACAAACGAGAACAAGTACGGAGATTTGAACTACTTCTGTTGTTCACACGAACTCGGATTATATTTCATCAACTCCGGTCGAAATATATTTCTCCCTTCGCTCACTCATATTATCCTCAATTATACCATCAGGCTAACGGCCCTTGTATGATTGAAATTTTCATTGATTAACCAGATTTACAGCTTTATTCTTGATTTTATGCATCTGACAAAGCTCTTCTTTGCAGACACGGAACGCGATGTGCAGGAGAGGTTGCAGGCCAGGCGAATAACCATAAATGTGGGGTCGGAGTGGCTTTTAATGCTCGCATCGGAGGTAAATAATGTTGGTCAGGTCCATGGGCATAGCCAACCCCCCCCCCAAAAAGTAGGGGGTTAACAGTCAGTGTGTGAAGTAATGCTTGTTTGAGTTTAATTTAGAACCGTTTCATTAGTTTTAAACGCTTTCAAAACATTGTCCCTTTAGGTGTACGAATGTTGGATGGTCGCGTCACTGACAAGGTCGAAGCAGAATCTCTCAGTCTCAATCCTCAGTACATTGATATATACAGCGCAAGCTGGGGGCCTAGTGACGACGGGACGACAGTTGAAGGACCGGGAACTTTAGCAACGGCAGCCTTTTTAAACGGGATCAAAAAGGGTCGAGATGGAAAGGGCTCCATCTTCATTTGGGCGTCAGGAAACGGCGGACGTCACGACGACAGCTGTAATTGTGATGGATACACGAACAGTATTTATACATTGTCGATCAGTTCGTCGTCGGATCACGGAGAGTCGCCGTGGTATTCCGAAGCGTGTTCGTCGACACTCGCCACTACATTCAGCAGCGGATCCAGAGGAGAGCTTAAAATAGTAAGGAAAATAAAACTGTCCAGCCCGTAGTTAAGACGCTCACACAAACCACAGAGGATACTCTTTGTAGAATGTTGTGTACTTTCTTTAGACTGTCACGCCTGCGTGTTTTCAGCTCGTTAAAAACACAAACAAAACTCCATTCTTACAATCCATCATGTTTTGCTAGGCGACAACGGATCTTCATAATCAATGCACCGAAAAGCACACAGGAACGTCAGCATCGGCCCCCCTGGCAGCTGGAGTCATTGCTCTAGCTTTGGAGGCAAAGTAAGTGGTCTACAGGGGGGTGTATAATAATCACGCAAAGATTGCACAGCGTGCGAAACAAACCATATCACTATACTATAATGCCTTATGCCTGTTATGAATGCCATCTGGACAGCTGAGAGTATCTTGAGTTTAGTATCTTCACATTAACAATGTTTTTTTGCAGCCCCAACCTCACCTGGCGAGACATCCAGCATATTGTGGTATGGACGTCAAAATGGCGACCATTATCTCATGACACGGACTGGAATGTAAATGGTCTTGGAAGACACGTGAATCTCAAGTTTGGTTTTGGTCTCCTTGACGCTCACGCCATTGTTGCTCTGGCCAAGTTCAAGAAGAAAGTTCCGGAGAAAACGATTTGTCATGGACAGATCAATCAGGATAGAAAGTGAGTGAAAAATAAACACGTTTGGTCACACACCATCAGTAGTCAACAGAAAGAGGTTAGGAAAGCTAGATTTTCTTGTCAATGATTCAAGACAATGGTTTACATGAACGGGAAAGCTTTTGCCAGCCCCTATGCAAGTTTTCAATCGAATCGCGCAAGAGCGGGAATAACTATTCAATTTGACTCACTTGTAGACCAATCCTTCATGACAAAGGTTTGGCTGTAAAGATCAAAGCAAACGGCTGTCAAAGCAACCAGGATGAGCTGCGTTATTTAGAGCACGTTCAGCTCGTGCTAACCCTGGACTATAGTCGGAGAGGCGATCTAGCCATAGATCTCACTTCTCCGATGGGAACAAAATCCCGGCTACTATCCCCGCGGGGAGAAGATCTCTCTGACGAGGGCTTCATGAAATGGCCGTTCATGACGACGCATTCCTGGGGTGAGGATCCTCGCGGGATCTGGACATTGGAGATAAACGACGAAGGCGATTCCCGCGCGAACCATGGCATGCTAAGGGAGTGGGGATTAGTCTTGCACGGTACGAAAGATAAACCACCCTATCAACGGGTTAGACACCCGGATAAACCCCGCCCGACCAAGCCTGTCCCCCCACGCAAACCAAACCACATGGGCGACAAACCCCCGGATGGCCCCACGTACACGTTTGGCCCGGCGCCAAATTTGCAAACTATCAAATATAAACCTTTGAAAGAACACGCTAAGAGTCAAACCCAGCAGAAGCCAGCTGAAAACATTTATCGCGAAGCAATGTCTGAGACCAGAACTAGCATACCCCAGGCGCCAGCTTGGAGCAACAGCTACCAGCAAAACCTCGCGCCTCAGACACCGCCCATCGCCTCATACGAGACGGTACAAAGCCCCGCGTACAATTACCCGAGTCGGAGTTTTGGTACCTCGGATGTTAATGCCCCGTATTACGGGCAAATGCAGCCAAGACTCGCATATGATAGATGGAATAGCAACTACATGAATTACCCTTCGAAAACGTACAACACTTATAATTATTTGAGATCTAGACGAAAGCGAAGGTCTCTGGATTAAAATAAAATGTGCCAGGTTGTACATTTCTAAAATAAATGTGTATAAAACACCTGTTTCCCAAATAAAAACGTTTTTCAATTGTAATTTCACAAGCATTCTTGTACCTTGGCGCGTCGAGTACCATACGAGCTCCGGGAGCGAGTTTTAGCTCCGTCTCGGGGACTTATCGCCGATAGTCGATTGTGAGCCTTCCCATGATCCGGTGCTTCTTTGTCTGACTTGGACGAGGGAACTCTGGGACTGGGTTTGGTATTTGACAGCGTTTGAAAAGTCACGACCGGGGGCTTGGGCTCCACGATTGGCGCAAGTTCGTTGCATTTGAGTGACGTGTACACAACGATTTGGTTCTGGTTCATGCGCAGTTTGGGCAGACTAGGAGGCATGTGGTGCCGGGTTTTCGGCTTGTAAAACTTACCTAAAACAAATTGGAAAATGAAATTATATTATCTGAGTGACCTCGCGAGCAATAGCATAGGACGGCGAACAGTTCAGAACGGATAGAGCTATTCAGGTAGTGAATTAAAACTTCTCAAATATCGAGTTTCAAACCTAAAAACTCACCTAAAATATTATTCATATCGATGCGACATTCCGCCTCGCGCAGGGTCGCACTTTTTGTCGCACTGGACTCGCGTTCATTACCCGCACTTTGTCCAACCTTGGGACGAACAAGCGTCAGTCGCCCTGCCGCTTGTAAAAAGCTCTTAGCGATGCTCCAACGCTTTCGTGACGAAGACTGCATCAGTCTCAAGGAATTTGCTGATGCAGCTCTCTGTAAGTCAAACGGCACCTCACCATCACCTTCCGCCGCTAGATTCCAAAAAGTACGCTGACCAAACGTACCAACATATTGTCCATTCACGCGCCACAAACGCAACGAGCAATCGGTGGACGCCGTAATCATTAATCGATACCTCGGAACGTAATCGATACTTATGATTGGTTGTAAATGCGTCCGCAAGCAAAATACCAGCGGAGGTGGTTTGGTGTTAATACTTCGCTTGGCCTTGTTCTCCGAGAAGTTAACATATCTACGATTTTTGCCCCCGGATGTTTCTTCCACACTACGGTTTTTATTCCCGGCTTGTGTGTCCACATGATCTTCTCGTATGCAGTACTTTTTAATGTTCCATATTTTGATATAACCCTGAGTATCCCCAGTCATCAACAGTTCGTTATTTTCATTGCTGGTCATACACAGGATCGATTCACGGTGATTATTCGAGGCCATAAACTCGCCCGCAAGCCCGCCCCCAAACATGCACCAGGCTCGGATCCAGCCTCCGCAACCGGTGCTCAGCAGCGTGGCCGTGTCGGTTGCATGGGTACGATTTTGCAGGAACAACACACAATCCACCCCAGAGTCGTGGTCTGTCTCTTTCACTTTCACCTTTAAGACGGAAGTCATATTGTAGTGAATGAAAAACCGACTCAAACCGAGCATTGGACAGCGGTCCTTAGAGCTTCAAATCTCACCCTAATACAGAGAGGATCAATGCTTTTTCTTCTCGCGATGCTGGCCCGACGCAAGCCGACGCTGGAGCGACGACGATACGAGAAGCTTTTACTTCTTCCATATTTCATGACGGGCTGTTGATGACGCCACAATCATCCTCGGCCTTTTCCTGAGCTTCTTGTCTCTTCAAGTCAGTGAAGATCACGTTGTTCACCATTATCTTTAACCAAAAAACAATTATTGATCCAGTGTTACTACAGGAGGAAACCTAAACTAAACTAACTTTATTTCTACTAGATAGCTCTATCAGTTCTAAACTGTTCTTCCTAGAGGACCAGTCTTCCTCGCCCCAACACTGTGATGTTCGTACATACATTCTTCTTGAGGTCCGTAGGAATACACGACGCTCGACGCCGTCGTGGGTAATCGTTCGCATTCAGAACGCACGTCACTTGAAATGTTTCCAGACTCCAAACTTTAATATCACCGTCATAACTGGATGTAGCCAGAGTCCCCGTACCATAGAGGTCGATGGAAAGAATATCGTCTTTGTGGAAATTTTTCCATACTCTGGGATCGCATTCCTCCTGAAGAAAAAAAAGATTTATATCAGACACACAAAATGACTGCAATTTGGCCTTTGAACATTTTCGTGAGACTGATATTGTCTATATTAAATTGAATCCCATCAGGTGGCCCGACGCAAACCCGACGCTGGAGCGACGACGATACGAATTCTAACCTCGTCGCTTCTAGAGTCCTTGTAGATCGCTACTTTCTTCGACCATCCAACTGTAATGATCCTCTGTTTCGTACACACAATCCCCGTAATCTCCTCATCATCCACAGGTGTCAACGTCCTCAAACAATTGCCGTTGTTGAAATTCCAAATTTTCACCGAGCCATCCCGGGCGCCTGTGGTAGAGGTTGCATATTATGCTAATTATCTTGAACGTAGAATGGAGTGGGCGTAGTGTGTAAGTTAGCCCCTCTCCTGTCTCCCTCGTTTAACTTCTGGGACCCTGGTGATAATAAGACAAGCTCGGAAACAATGCAATACCTGTTACTAGTCTGCGCAGACTCTGATCAAAACACATGGCTGTGATTTCTGACTTCGGATGCGCATTTGAAAACTGGATGACTTTCTCGCCAGTTTCGAGACTCCAGACAATCACAAGAGACGCATGACAGGCACTGACTACCTGATTAAACAAACTGTTGTATAACGCTTTACAAAGCGGTTTGATGTGACTGCTTCGCTCCTTCTTGTCGTCTGAGCTTTTCTCTGAACCTGCCAAAATGAAAAACTCTCGGATTTACTGAACAAGAGCCAAACTCTGGAAATATGACGAGAAATGACACAATGTTCCGATCCTGGCTCACGTTTGACGGACGAGAAGCCGATAAACCAGGCAACGTTGTTTTCATGCAGGGTTTTCATATCAAACATACCTTTCTTCTCAAGAGCGAACAATACATTCGTGCCCAGTAACAGCGTGTGGTTCTTGGCATTAAAGTAGATACTTGATATAACAACAGGGCCTGGCGTCAGCAGTCGGCTGGGGATTGTTTGTATACAGCAGACGTCACGAATATCCCAAACCTTCAAAACCTACGAAAGAATTACAAATGAATAAACCCCGTAATCTACTACTAGGGTACCGCAGCTGGAAATTAAACTTAATCCACTTTTTACCGTCCAGATGACAAGAAGAAGTTGCTTCTTCTAAAGGAATAAATCAGACAGGGATTTGCGCAAGAGTTTTATTTTACCAAGTTCACTTTCTTTGGGAGGAAGGGGCATTCATTCCCCAACTAGTTACAGGTATATTATCATCGTACCTTATCTTGGGATACGCTGATGAATTGACCGTTCAAACCATTCACTTCAATATGGATTATAGCAGAACAGTGACCTTTGAGGGTAGATGTGGGTTTTGTGGTCAGATAGGGATTCCAGAGGCGAACATAATGATCTATCCCACCGGTGACAATCACATTCCACGTGCTGCAATAATCGAAACACAGGACACCCTTGCGTATATTGATATACGAACTGATACGTTTCCTCATTGCGTCACCAATGTACAGCGATCTGTCGTTCGTCGTTGCGCAGGATATAAAGCATTGCAGGTTCGGGTAGTATTTGACTTTCTTCACCCAGTCATCGTGCGGGCTGAACTGCATAGCCCGCACATTCGGGTGTAAGCCTTTCACCAGCTCTCTGAACATGATACGACAGTACGACGCCATTGGCACGCCCTGGTTTTTCGCCACATGAATATCAAATAGACCTGAAAAGAAACGAAATGTAAATATTCATCGACCATAACCCGGTGTTAAAAACAATTCCAGTTCAATACTACGAGAACAGACGAAAGCAGGTAGAGCCAGGAAATAGGAAATAAACAACAACAAATGTGGAGGACTTACCTGTAGTTGCTGACGAGAAAATCAAAACATAAACTTGTCCATTCATGTCACCGAAATACACGCGCTTTCGTTGTAGTTTTCCGGGTTATACCAGTAGTCCATGCAGAGCACGGAATGCTGGAACCCGCAAACAACAAAATGCTTCTCGAAGTTGTTCGCGGCGCAGTCGTAAAAAGCAATATCTCTTTCGGTCGTGGACACTGCTATTTTCTTTACGTTCGCCAGGACAACGCAATCAGTCACCCAAACGGTTTTGTTGCCCTTGGAGGAATTGTAGTGCCCTTCGTTTAACAAGATTGAACGCTGAAGGTTCAGGTCCATGTTCCAAAATGTCATCACCCCATCTCGACTTACCGCTACGTATCTGGAAAGACGCAAATTACGAGCTTTTGCAAATCAATTACATGTTGGCAACAAGCCTGCAACAAGTTCGCAACAAAACGAATCTGGGAAAACGAGTCTGTCACAAGCCTGTGTATAAATTGTCTAACATGTCCGAGGTCGGTCGATTGAAGGGATAAGACTTGTGATTTAGAGTTACCTTCCCGAGCTCCCGTCTGCAAAATCTTCAGGTCCGTACGATATCTTCGGAAAATACGAGATACGTACGAGCGTATCCCGATGACTGCTTTGCAATTCTCGCAATGGATTCGGAAACGGGGCATCAACTCCGAGCTCACTGAAATAGAAACAACTTGTTTGAAACAATTGCAGTTGGTAAAATAGTTTCCTATGACACATTTCAATGAATATAACCGAGCGAGGTAAAATAGTTTCCTATGACACATTTCAATGGATATAACCAAGCAAGCCCCATAATAATATATAATATATAATAAATAATTGCAGTTGGTAAAATAGTTTCCTATGACACATTTCAATGGATATAACCAAACAAGCCCCATACAGTTCCCTTGTTTATAAGGGAGTGAGGATGATATATAGAGAAGTTTTTTTTTATTCATATTAGAAGCTAAGAATGCACACCTCAGACCCTCACCTGCTCATTACATCTTTCAATTGATTCTCCATCAGCATGTACGAACAAAACTCTTCCCAATCCACCGTGCCGTCGCAATTCGCGTCAACCTTCATGAAGATAATCGCTAGTTCCTCCTCATCAGGCAATATCCCGCCCTTATTGGCGATGATTCTCTTCAACGCCTCCCGGAATTCATCCAAATCAAGTCCGCCCCCTCCGTCCTCGTCCGCCTCCTCGAAGATCCGTTCTAGCAGCTCCAAGTCCTCGTGGTTCATCTGATCCTCCAGACGATTCTTCATCGCATTAGGATGAAAAGGCTTGCTCCCAGGGACAACTTTCGAGTTCTCCTCGGGCCCCACTTGAGAGCTGTTATTCCGAGAGGGTCTATCCTCGTATAGTTCGTCCACACTTGACGTCGTAGACATTTTGAGTTAGCGTATTCGGGGCTGACAACCCGCTACATTTTTCGCTTTACTTTTTTTCTCAAAACTTTTACTAAAGCGCTCGCGTTCCCACATTCGTGACGTAATTAATGAAACATTACGTCACTGCGCGCGCACAGCATTGAGAAACATTTAAACCCTGGGGATGAATGGAATTGACTTGTTTTGTTTTGTAAACAGCGTGATATTTACTTTGAAAAGGTTCTCATTTTGATTGCCAGATATTCCCCAGTGCAAATATGCATGGTGGGTTATCTGCAGGAACTACTAAAAAAGCTGTGTGTGTGCTATACTAAATATAGAGTTCATTTTGTTTCCAGCTATTCTCTAGAGTTGCAAAAACAACAGACATCCCGTCTGAGAATACGGCCGTTCTATTTCTCGAAGCACCTTAGCAGCAGCAGCAGCAGCGGTCGGTTTTCGTGTCAAAATTAGCAAAGCTATTTTGGCATGTGAATAAAGTTGAACTATAATCCGACAACTGCATATTGCTTGCAATATCGAAATCGATAAACCGACACCAGCATGACTTGAAGACGATTAACTATGAAATGGTAGAGATATCGACCAGATCATCTACGTTAAAACTCGTTGCCAATGGCCTGGACATTAATCTTGTGAGTCGCTTATTCTTTGGTTTAAAATTTACTCACTTCAAAACCACAATATATTCAGTAACTACAGTAAATCTGATATGATGGTAAAATATCTGGGAGTCAATGTCCTTGGAAACGCTCTTGATTATGCAAACGCTTTAGATAGTCGTTCAGACAATATCCCCTTCTGTACATGCGTTTTAGCATCAGGTAACATTATGTACCATCTGTGTACTCAAATGTACCTTCACGTAGGTTACTCATGCTTCGCTAACTAATACGAAAAACATATTTTTTGAACCAACGACGGTCGACGATCTGTTAGGAATGCAACCTCTTGAAAAGTTTGACTGTGATTGAAATCTACATAATATAGAGCAAATTCTTTGCTCGGGTCCCTATATATTGTGCAATATCTATCACAGTAAACACGCCTTAATTTGAACTCATGAATCAAAGGTTTACATACCTCTTGAAAACAACCCTTTCAATTTGTAATATTTTAGACCTTGCATTAGTTCATCGTTATCGTATTCACAGACTTGAACAGGTTCGTATGAGCCGATAAGAGACAGACCCTAGTAAAATGAAAATCATACTATTTTTACCATAAACTCTTCATTAGGGCCGCATCATTAGACTATAAGGTGTATGCAAATATGACCATGGTCGTATTCGCCATTTTCCGGCGAATATATGACCATGGTCGTACATTTCCCATTTTCCGACGAATATATGACCATGGTCGTATTTGCCATTTTCCGGCGAATATACGACCATATAAGAGATATAAGAGAAAACATACTCCGAAAATAAACATCTTGTAAACCCAAGATATGAGTTGTTAAAAACAAGACACAATAATCAAGGTGATATTTCGACTCTATTTCAAAGTCATTGTATATAGTCATATGACCATGTCATATGACCATATATTATAAAGTCATATGACCATGGTCGTATATTTGCCATTTCCTAGCGAATATATGATGGTCGTACATTTGCCATTTTCCGGCAAATATATGACCATGGTCGTATATTTGCCATTTTCCAGCGAATATATGACCATGAACGTATATTTGCCATTTTCCAGCGAATATAAGACCATGGTCGTAAAATTGCCATTTTCCGGCGAATATATGACCATGGTCGTATAATTGCCATTTTCCAGCGAATATAAGACCATGGTCGAGTTAGCCGTTTTCCGGCGAACTCCACCATGGTCGAATTAGTCGTTTTCCGGCGAACTCGACCATGGTCGAGTTAGTCGTTTTCCGGCGAACTCGACCATGGTCGAGTTGGTCGTTTTCCGGCGAACTCGACCATGGTCGAATTAGTCGTTTTCCGGCGAACTCGACCATGGTCGAGTTAGTCGTTTTCCGGCGAACTCGACCATGGTCGAGTTAGTCGTTTTCCGGCGAACTCGACCATGGTCGAATTAGTCGTTTTCCGGCGAACTCGACCATGGTCGAGTTAGTCGTTTTCCGGCGAACTCGACCATGGTCGAATTAGTCGTTTTCCGGCGAACTCGACCATGGTCGAGTTAGTCGTTTTCCGGCGAACTCGACCACGGTCGAGTTAGTCATTTTCCGGCGAACTCGACCATGGTCGAGTTAGTCGTTTTCCGGCGAACTCGACCATGGTCGAGTTAGTTGTTTTCCATCGAACTCGACCATAGTCGAATTAGTCGTTTTCCGGCGAACTCGACCATGGTCGAGTTAGTCGTTTTCCGGCGAACTCGACCATTGTCGAATTAGTCGTTTTCCGGCGAACTCGACAAGTTAGTCGTTTTCCGGCGAACTCAACCATGGTCGAGTTAGTCGTTTTCCGGCGAACTCGACCATGGTCGAATTAGTCGTTTTCCGGCGAACTCGACCATGGTCGAGTTAGTCGTTTTCCGGCGAACTCGACCATGGTCGAATTAGTCGTTTTCCGGCGAACTCGACCATGGTCGAATTAGTCGTTTTCCGGCGAACTCGACCAAGGTCGAGTTAGTCGTTTTCCGGCGAACTCGACCATGGTCGAGTTAGTCGTTTTCCGGCGAACTCGACCATGGTCGAATTAGTCGTTTTCCGGCGAACTCGACCATGGTCGAGTTAGTCGTTTTCCGGCGAACTCGACCATGGTCGAGTTAGTCGTTTTCCGGCGAACTCGACCTTGGTCGAGTTAGTCGTTTTCCGGCGAACTCGACCATGGTCGAGTTAGTCGTTTTCAAATTTTTGCACAACGCTTTGAAGTACCTTCTTTATACGTTGCAGATATTTAAAACTATGACGTCATAGGGCCACAGAAAAAAATTCGCCCCGGGCCCCACAATTTCTCTCGGCGCCTCTGGGTGTATGTTTTGAAAAGATTCGTGTTACTAACCTGTTGACTCAATAGATGAACATGATTGTAACTTGAACAGAATGCCTTTTCCATTCCAATCCTCGACAAGGCTAGAACATAACTTCCGCGTCCCTGGAAAACAATTTAACCAGGGATTTATCACATCACAAATTGTAAATGCTGAAAACGGAAATGGTCGGGATGTCAGACAATCAGATTCGTCAAACAATCCTAAACTTAGGGCCTGTTTATATGATCCCGCCTAGCCGGGACAGGACAGTTTCCGAGATCCCGCTTGTAATACAAACACTAATTAGTGTTTATATGACCACTTTTCCATCCCGCCTAGGCGGGATCCCGGCACTTCTTGCCGGGATCCCGCTTAGACGGGACGAGAAATTGCCATATAAACACTCCATCCCGCTTGGCCGGGATGATTCGCGATTAACATAAGCCCCGTTTACACTACACTCGATTTATTGGCACGGCACGGCTAAACTGAGTACCCGTGCCCATTTCATTCGTGCCCGGCCTTTGTTTTGGTAGCCTGAACACTAATAAAATTGGGCACGGGTACCCATTTTAGCCGTGCCGTGCCGATAAATTCAGTGTAGTGTAAACGGGGCTTTACATTAGGAGCATGTGTATATATTGGCATAGTCGTTTTCTACAATAAAACATGCCGTCGAAGGAACCTGCACTACAAAATGAACTCCATATAAACACGCCATCCCGCCTAGGCGAGTTTCCCGGCTAAGCGGGATAAAAACATCCCTTCCCGGCTAGACGGGATCATATAAACGGGCCCTTAAGAACTGTTTTTCGATAAGAAACGAGCTTACCAAAGAAGATTTCTGTATGAACAGTTTTCTAAAATGATGAACCATGCTGAGGTCTCGCGGTTTCAACCAATCGTTCGTTTCTGGATTCTTAAGCGACGTTTTCCAGAAAAAGCCATTAAATTCGTCTGCCGCGAATAAAACAGGCATTCTGCAGAAAAAATATAAAAAAGGACATCTTAGGATTCTTAGTCATGTCACAGGCTTTATTTCTGCAATATCACAGTTTAAGGATATATCCTTAAACTGTGGCAATATGCTGCATGCTGGCTAAAATCAACATGAATTGGACTAAATTTCTCAAACTCACCGACTGCTTAGTCGTTGCACTTCTCTGAGCGTGATTCCCACAGCATCCGTAGCAAAATTCGGTCGATGGAAAGCCTGTTCATTTAGCAAACATTATCCTTTACCAGTGTGAACTAGTTTTATCTTAAATCAAAGTCTCCGAGCGTGTACCTGGTCAATCACTGTGGAAATACGGCTTCCAGCATCGATGGAGATTTTTTGACTAACTTTGTAGTCTTTTGAAGTCTTTATCTATCACGAAATAAACACGATGTAGTGTTTCAGCCGTAGAGCAAACACAACATCATCAAATGCACTAAGAAGCAGTCGTTTTTTTACTATAGCTACCTGAGGCAAATGCTTGCCATTCAACGTTTGAAACATCTTCAACCATGTCAGTGCTTCGTCAGGCTGATCAAACCGCTCCGGATTATGGGGAGAAGGCAGGATGTTTTGTTTACTAAAAACTATCTTGAACACTAAAAGATATGCAATTCAACAGTCCTTATTCAACTGATCTCAACTCAAGAGGCCCTGTATGACATCATGGATACAGGATACTACATTCCACTCACCACTGGGAATGAACAGTATAAGCCATTCTTTAAGAAAACAATTATGAAGAACATGTGATAGCGTCATAGTTTTACCACAACCATCTTGACCATCTGTGAAATTAGTGAGTTTAAGAGAAAGTGCATTACTGCAGCCCAATAAAGGCAAAATATGTCTGACATTTATGATATATTTGGTAAAGTGAACATGAACTACTTGAATATAGTTGAAATATAATATAAAAGATAGGTACATACAAATCACATATTTCGAAGCACCAGATTCATCTGACTTAATGCTCTCCAGGATTGAGATGGCTGGCTGTCTGATCATGATGTTAAACTCTCCCAATGTCTTAACCTATGAGGCAAAATCAACACATATGAGGCAATAGAATAGGCAAGGTTAAGCGTAATGACTCACCCAGTAATGGTGATGTTAGCTAATGTTAGCTAACCTAGCTGGTACTGATTATACGTATCAAAATGAATTATTTTTCACAAAGTCTGTTCTCAAATACCTCATCCAGAAACGGTGGTTTAGGCAAACCATGAGAGAATAAAGTCGTCACTGTTTCTTTGGGAATGGTGTAATACTCTCTAACATGACTGGACGTTTGATTTCCCTATCAAAATTCAAAATATCTCCCATCAGGATCCATGCACATGCATCAAGTAATGCAAAATCACACAAATCATGCATATTCAGCATTAGTTTAAACAGTAAAGCACTCACAGGATTTTGTTCAGAGCATTTGACATCAAAATTTGCATGACTTTCTACAGCTGAGCTTTCTGTTGCAGTCACAGATGACAAATGCCTCTCTAATATGCTTTTGTGGTGTTTTAAAACCTACGGGAAACATTAATGTTTAAGGTAGAATGAAAAAAGAAAGAATATTAGACAGAGGGAGAGGTGAGAGGGGTGCAACCTCATAACCAGGGTTTTTTCTCTGTGCTCACTCTGGGGGGGGTGGGTTAAGAGGGGTGTTGTGGAGGGGAGAAGGGGGTGGGAGAGCAGAAAGGGATAGAATGGGTCCAGAAAAAGGCTGGATGTAAGAGATGGTGGTAATAGGAGTTTGAGCTAATCATGAGTTGTGAGAGAAATTCAATCCTTGAATTTTATTTCTGACACAACATTATCGTCAATTAGTGTCTATATTTCAAAGTAATTTAGTATGATAGGGCTATACTGACCCTATAGTATAAAAGGGTACGTAATATAACAATATTATTGCTGAATAAGCACTGGAGTTTGGATGAATGTCAACATATTCATTCAGCACGTACAAGTGGGAAACATATTCACAAAACAAATGCATATAATAAGTATTTAAAATGAGGTCTAACCTGACGAGAACGTCGCAAGATAAGTCTAGAAAAATACACCATTATAAAACTTACGAGCTAGTGACCAGGCTTCCTCTTCGCGCGCGACCAAGGGAACTGACCGAGGAAAACAGAAAACTCACTTATCAGACTTCTTTCACCTTTTTCTGAACTCTTTTGTCTGTTTTGTGACACTGGCCAACTGAAGAGCTAGACTGCTAATCTAGACTCAACAACAATTTTCTCGAAGAAAGAAAATCCGCTTTGTAACTGTAGTGTCTGTAGTTTGTCAAGCCCTACAAAATAGAGAATGGTACAATCCATTATGACCGCTTTATGCAAAGAATCCGAATAACCTTTAGGTTCCACTTGGAATTATTTTCCTCCAAAGTTCAATAGCATTCGAATAGGATAATGTAAATTCCAATTGGAACTTAGGTGATTTTCTAATAGAAATTACTGACTGGAATTCCAATTGGATTTATTCGTCAAGTCACGATTCAGTGATCAGAATGTCCTATTGTATTTTTCACTGTTTTAAACCTGTTTTGGCCTGTCATTTGTTTCATTCCTGGAGCTACAATCAGTAAACGCAGCTAGCCTCAGCGCTCATAGGTACCCCTCAGTAAGGGCCAAACTAAATCGATTTTGACTGGAAGCTTAGCGATGGCAAATGAAGGCAGAGCAAGACAAAACTATCAGTACGGAAAACCTTTAATTGCTGGCATTAAAAACGAAACTTTGGCAAAAGGTAAATAAGCCGATAAAAGATGGTCTGCATGGTAGTTTGCAGTCAAAATTATTGTTGAAATATTTTGTCACTATGGCGCTAAGACTGCGATTTTAGCGAGAAATCTAATGTCCTGATCATATTTGTAACGCAGAATAGAATGAAGGGGTTCTTAAAATGCCCTCCCCGTGAGAAAAAGTAGGAACTATAGGTCTATAGCCTGGTGTGATTGTTTTCTTGTTCTGCAAATTGCAAAACCGGCCGGCGAGCTCCAGTTACATCAGAGATCAGGGCTTTGGGCAGGGTTGCACGCACGTGACCGACAATAGTAGACGTCATACTGGCAAATATCACTTCGATCCGTTTCGAAATCTTCGAAAGTTGTCTTGTCCACTTTGAAAAGCGAAATTTGTCAAGATGAGCGCTAAGTTACAGCACTATAAAGACGAAATCAATAAATTTCTAAATCAAGACAATGCCTTTTGCAACGGCTTGGCGAAAATCGAAGAGAAAACCAAAGTTAACCGTCTCCACATCTTCCTTGGTAATTATGTTTGCAAAGTCTCCGGATTTGTCTCGCCACATTTCTCAAAGTGGCATAAAAAATTAACGTGGCTTTTCTTTTTTTAGGTGCCATAGGCTTATTCTCGTTGTATTTGATCTTCGGCTACGGTGCTGCTTTAATTGTGAATGCTCTGGGCGCTATGTACCCGGCATATGCCTCGTAAGTGATGTTGAAAAACTGAAAATTTTTTTGCATTAATGAGATGAAACGGCGGTCTAACCAAGCACAAAATTTTGAACTTTGAACCGGTTTGCTAATATCTGGTTATGTCGTCGTTAAATCTCCCCGAAACATTAATATTTCAGAAGGTTTAGGCAATAAATTTCATGCGCTAAACATGCTTTAAAATGTTTTTAATGGAATTAAATTTTCGAGATATACATTGGGCTGGAATTGGACAAACTACCTGCCGAAATTCATTTGAATATGCAAGTTGACAAGCATAATATTAATGATGGGAGGGGATCTGTATTAGTGCAATGTAATCATAAAAAATTATTCTCCAAATCAGAAATTGCATTTACATAATGTTTTCTCATACAGGCAGGCTTGAACCAGAATTTTTGGTTCAAGCCTGCCCAGACAGTTACCATCTATAGACAACCTACCATAGTTTGCGCAATTGAAAATAGAATGATTCGATTTTTACAGAGTTAAAGCTGTCGAAAGCATTGACAAAGATGATGACACACAGTGGCTTATTTATTGGATTGTCTATGCTGCATTCACTGTTGTTGAATATTTCTCTGATTTTCTTTTCTCGTGGTTCCCATTCTATTTCCTTGCCAAGGTAATGTGACATTCCCATTGGCTGAAAACAATTTGCATTGTTCTGCTTCCATTTCCTGGAATCTATATTTCAAATGCTATTGTTCTACGCATCCACTTACCAAACTCATACTTCAAGGAAATTTGAACATACCTTTTGTGTATATTTTGTGAATCCCGTTTCCACCTCTTGCAGTTGATTTTCCTCTGCTGGTGCATGGCTCCAATCTCTAGCAACGGAAGCACTTTCATCTATCACCGATTCATCAAACCTTTCGTTGTGAAACATCAATCCGAGATTGACGAGGCCTTGAACGAAGCAAGATCAGCCGCAAGCTCTGCCGCAAACACTGCTATGGATCAAGGTAGTTTAAAAATGGAACAAAGGACTAAATAACATTGAACTGAGCTCCATGACAGAACCTTTTTATTGCTCTTTATTATAGCCAAGAATGAAGCCATGAAGCAATACCTCCAACAGCAAGAACAGAATGATGAGGAAAAGATAAAAGACATGTAGAAGAGTTCACACAAACAAGCAACACACAGATTCACATGAATTGCTCTTCCAAATTAATGGGGCCAAACACATGATTTGAAGGCAGACAAACAGATTTTGTATTTTTCTTTGAACATTTTAGCCTAGATTGAGGAAACGTTTTGATGATAACACATCACATGCATATGCATTTTGGGATCAATCTAGTCGAACTTTGAGGAACTGTTTTTGTGTCTAGCATCTTGAATAATTTAATACTGGATGGTAGCTTTTTATTAAAACAGAGTGTTTGTGACTTTATATGTTATACAGTACCTATTTAGTTTTGCATGATTTGTAAAATGGCAAGAATAAAATACATAAACTGAGCAGCTATTTGATCATCACTTAAACTTCCCAACAATGCTTTAAAAGTTTGCAAAATCACTTGGGTGTCAATGCTCTTTATATTGTCTGATTTTAATTCATAATTAAGTCTCCACTAGTTCATAATACAATTACTGAGCTAATTGCCCATTCTTGATGAGGGGCTGGCACAATATATTGTTGCCACTAGAAACAATGGTATATTACTGGTATAAAAAGTGACTATTGAATATACATAAACTACAATTTAAATTCCTACGACCTTATTTTATATTACGTAGTCTATAAGTGATACAACCTTACTTGCTTCGAAACATTCTCTTGACTGTGTCTTAAGCCTTAACAAATGATGTTGAGAAATCCCGATTTGGCATACAAATGGGTGCAACGAGTGTCCAGAGGTACAACACAACACAGACCCAGCCAGTGATGATTTTCACCCAGAATGCTCCCCATGTCCCTTGAACATTCTCTGTGTCTGACACATCAGGCCTGTGAAAACAACATAAGTGTTAAGAGACTGACTGGACTGACTATCTATCCCAGTAAACATTACATATTACAAAAAGGATTGTTTAACCCTGGATTAATAACACACTACCCATGCTGCATGGTGGAATTTATCGACATGGGGCAAAGAATTCTTTACTTACTCAACCCAGTTTGTCATCACCATCATGATGTAGAGGGCAGCAAGAAGATAAATAAAATGGAAGAATGAATAACTGTAGACAACTTCTTCCTCTTCATCATTTACAACTTTGCCTTTCTCTTCATCTAAATCTACTGTGGAAAGAAACTCACTGAGATCTTTGGTCACTTGAACAAGAAATATAATTTATAAACACCCTAAGACTTATTAAAAATTGCACACAACAAAAAAAATTAATTTAGTTACAAAATGTACCTGGAGCAGTGGTGTTTGTGGAAAATTTATCTGCACTTCCAGATGTCTTCAAACTAAGAATAAAGTTACAATTAGTTTTCACTACATTTACATACATATATTCACAAGAATGTTCAATGGAAAAAATCAATGTATTTTATAGTTTTACCTTGAATAAATGATCATGACAAATGTCACAACCAGCCCAACAATCATGGTTGTGTTTTTAGATCCTCCAAAATTTGTGCTTTGAACATCACACGAGGTTGAGGTGGAGTTGCTCGACGCATCTGCAACATAAGATAATTTGTAACAATGATTTAAAAATTATTACATTTATCAAGACTATATACATTACTTATTACATACCAGGTAAGTCATAAGGCTCGTTAGCAACAGATGTCAATGTGATGTAAGAAAGGAAAAGAGAGATGATGGAGGATTGCAAAAGACCAGATTTGGGCTGAACTGAAAAATAAAAAATGTATACCATTTTTAGACTATTACATCGTTAGTGGCTCAAAAAATTATAAATATATTCAATTATTCAGAATGTTTCAGAGGCAATCATGTACTACCGTTAATCAATATGTGAATTATTTAATATTCATCATCTAAGATTTCTACCTTCCTGTATTTTTGGTAAAATGGAAACCCCCAACATAAGAACGCAGGTAATCAGGTTGAAACTGATTATAAATCTGTTCAAATCGCAGCCTTCACTCTAAAATGCATTGTGTTAAGAAAAACATTTAGAATAAGGACTATAATATAACTTCCAATTGTCTCACCCCTTGGAAACCAGACATAAACCATGCACTCACTGTTGTAAAGACATAGGCTAGAATGAAGCCAGTCAAGGCAAAACCAAGAAACACAAATACGAATGTACCAAGAGCTGAAAAACAAAGTTATTCAATGTACGTAGAATGGAAATTTAAATAAATGAATGTCAATGAAATTTATCCACTAGTTAATACAAACTAGATAAAGTAGAGTAAAGATATTCACCTGCCAACCATCCTTTGTTTCCAGTCTCTTCAGCATTGTTAGTCCTGTTAAAATAACAACATATTTCAAGACAATATAACCTGGATGTTTTAACACAATATATAACCTGGATTTCAAGACAATTCAACCTGGAGGACTTCAATACAATTAACCTGGATTTCAAGGATGAGGTTGCTTGTTATTGTTATATATTAAATATGCTTACCAAACTTCATTCCAGGTATGAGCAAAATCAATCAACAGCATCACCTGAATCACAATGAACAACAATCCACCAACCAAACCAATGTACATCCATGCTAAAAAGGAATAAATATAAACATTTATTTCCAGGCAATTGCTGCATCAGCAAGAAAGCTCCAAGATGAAGCTTATTTGTGATAAATCAGATTTGATCTCACCTTCAGCAAATTTATGACTTTTCACCCAAAATGACCAGAGACATAGGACAAAAAGAACAAGGAACTTGATCCCCCAATACCTAACATAACAAAAATATTACATAATGAATACAGTTGCATAATAATAGTGCAGCGTAACAATGGTGATTTGTTGCCTTTGTGATATCAAGAAATATTTTAGTGTGTCATATATACAAGTAGTTCAAATGAGACCAAATATATATGTGCCCTAAATTTCATAAAAACTGACAGTAAAAAACTCACAGGATTGCAAAAAGACCTAAATTTAAACATCATATTTACCCATTTTGGATTCCTGCCCGGCATTCTTTTTGTGACTTCACTCCAAGCGTGATGATCATGAGAAGAACATGAAATATGGCAAAACCAAGGAAAATTCTATACACAGACAAGTAACCCATTATCTCTTCACACTTTCCACCGCTCTCATCGCAAATCTTATCATGAAATGGAAGCTGTAAAAAAAGCAAGATAATATGTGAGTTGGCTACGTAATCAGCTTCATGAAATTTGTCATTGAGGTTGAAATAATGTCTGTGGATATGGATTTCTACCAAGTAAATTTAAGGTTTGTTTAACTTTTAATTTCTGCTGCAATTTTTTGTGGGATTTTCCTCTTTTGACAGATAGAAACAAGTAAAAAGTTATGAATGCTCTAATGTATAAGAAATTTGTACATCTGTACATATTCATTTGTACATATTCATCTGTACATATTCATTTGCACATATTCAATTGGCAATGGGAGTATTCAACTGACATGTTCTTTCAAGCTTTCTGCCACGTTATCTGATGATAATATTGCAGATATGATGACACCAATGAGAAGGAAGAAGGTATACATGATCCTTGTCGTAACTGAGCTGCGACATGATGGACAGCACGAACAACAGCAGCTGACTGCAGTTGATCCACAACAACATGCAAGCTGAAAAACATATCAAAGAAAACTGTCAATGCTTTTGCAGGAGAGATACTTTTGACAAACAGGAAAACTTTCAGTATGACGTCATATCGTGGACATTTAATATTGGTTTTACTTGTAACTTTCATTTATAACAAATTTTTAATATTTCATATAGTCGCGATCGAAACCACGACACCAGCATATGTAGATATATACTTACAGATCCAACAACACAACCCATTTTAATGGTGTTCTGAAAGTTGACAAAAACAGTTTAGTAATTGATATAAATTTATATGTACTTTACTAGTTTAGTACTGACAGTAATATAATCAGCTGTTGAAAATAACGCGTTTTGACAACAAACAATGACAGTTTTATCGAAAGAATAACAAGAATAAAACGATATAGTAAAGGTAATGTAAAAATCTACATTAAAAGATCACCTTTTATTCCCTTTCTGTTGTGTTTTGTTAAAAATTTCAGACAAGATACAGCAAACAACAAGTGTCCTTCTGCGAAATCGTAATAATAAACAAGAAGGTGGATATTTAGGAACATATGTCTACATGTAGGTACGAGCGCGAGTTAATCCAAAATTGTACATAAGAGTCATGATAAAGCCATAAAGGAGTACAAAAAGTACAAATGAAAGTAATAATTTTCATACATCAGGCGTCTTTAGAGCATTTTAATCTGTTTATTTTTTCTCGAGTAACTAGCATTCTACAATATTCTAGCCTATTAGAATATTAGAAATCAATTAAAGCTTCTAAGTCGCTCTTTGACGCTCGACTTGAACGAGACGCGAAAGCGTTACGAAGTAGCAGTTCTGTGAGACGAGATAAACGCCTGTTTGCATAATGAACTGCCTCTTTGAAATCGAGGTCTAAAGCCATACGTTGTGCTTTTTTTCCGTACTCGAAAGCCCATGTGAGGGCCTGCCTCTCCCCAGCTGGGCATCGTGAAAGTGTGGAGCGCTTATAACTCAAATCAGATTGCGCTAGTAAAATTTCGATTTCTTGGAAATGCGTAGGCTTGATTCCATCAAGGATCGAGCCTTGGACCGCCTTCAGTTCCGATGCAGCCAAGTCGGATGTCAGACTTAGTCACGATGCCCTGTTCTAAGGTTCCCCGCTTAGAGAACACCCTAAGTGTGCCATTGCCGAGTAGATGTGCGCCTTTTGCTTGAGATCAGCAGTACTTCTTGGATATTGATCTTGGTCAAGTGTATTTGCGTCTCTCAGAGCAGCCTGGAGATATGCTTGATTTTCATTTGCAAGATCATTGTATCTTTGAGGATCAGTCTCTTTGCTTGCCAAAATAGAGGTTACAGCAGCAGCATGAATATAGAACCATACTGTAAGAAACTCGGGTGGAATAGACTGCATCATTTGCAAACCCTCTTTCGCTGTTTGGTAGCTTTTTTCATGATCTCCCTCAGCACGTTCATTCCTGCTCCTCAAACAAAGTCCCCTTACGTCGAAAAAGGTCATATCCTTCACGTCGGGAGCTTGTATTGCAGTGGAAAAGTCATTAAGGTAGCCTCTTGCTTCTGCGAATTCGTTATTCTTACACGCGATTGCGGCCCTCTCTGCTGCTACCACCAACTCAGCGCAACTCCCAGGAAACTTTCTCATGGATATTTCACAGAGCTTGTTAAAATCCTTTATATTCTTGTCATTCCTAAATTGAACAAGTTTAGACGTCAGAAGCTGATAAATCTTCCGGTTCTTTGCCGAGCTCCAGGTTAAAAGCGGCATTGTTGATGGAACAGGATCCGCCGGTGCATCCAATTCGACTGGAAAATATTCCTCCCAGTCTTTCTTCCTTTCCACTTTCCCGTCCTTGATATGGTACATGTCAGGCATTTTTGTAAACACACCACCGGGACAGCGAGCTATGGCGATGACAACCACATAGGTCGATGCAATTTCCCTCCCTTCACAATCTTTAATAGGTATAAACATTATATCCCATTGTTCACCCTTCTGTGGCTCACCGCAGTATCTAGGCCAGATCATCCCCTTGATAGCTTTCGCGACCTTTTTTGTAATTTCAATTTGATCTTTTTCCCTCACTTTCTCCCCTTCTACAACACCACAATCGTTGATGCCATAATAAATATGGCCGCCGGACAGGTTAGCATAAGCGGAAACATAGTGGGAAAATTTGTTAGATTTACCTGTGATACGATCAGCCAAAGTGAGGGTGGTGTGCGTGCCTTCGGATTCCTCGGATTTGAGATTTTTCCATTGGATGTTAACATCTTCATCGAAATTTACGCGTTGATTTTGGACAAAATCTGCATAAAAGGACCCAGGAGTAAAGAGTTTCTTGACTGGTTTACACTGGCTGTTGTTTAACAGTTTTCTTACCATACCAATAGGCTGTGATGACGGAATTGCTTTGACCTGAGATTTGGTTGAAACGTACAAATTATAATTGACGACAAACGGTCCTTCGGCTTTCTTCACTTCGACGAGAATTTCATTGGGATTCGCTTTAAATTTTACTACGGAAACCAAAGACACAGTTCCTATTAGGTCGTCCACCTTTTGTTCTATGGTCCTAACGCAAGAATCAAGCTGTTTTCTCGTCGATATACTTTTGAACAGAAGCTGAATCAGTCCACCCTCTGTGTTTAACAGCGCGTTGATTGCTTTAATTATTTCATTCATGATCTCATCTTTGTAGCTTTTCTTTTTATTCACGTCTCTTGGGCATATTTCTGTGAACGTGATTGACGTTCTAGGGCATAATTGATTTCTCGAAGACTGCATGATTGACTGCAGTCTGCAGGCTGGTAACACGTCAGCTTTTCGCGACTTCACCTTATGCAAACAACAACAAAAATTTACTGCATTACAAAGGTTCCGTTTACCCTACAGACAATTTATTGGCACGGCTATTGATTGCTACACCGTACATGTACCAAATTGTATTAGTGCTCAATGTCTCAGGCTACAGACTCCCAATGGAGACTACTGTATTTGGTACTTTATTTGGTAGACTTATTTAGTACTCGGTTAAACATGTCAATTGTCGAAGTCGTCGGCCATTGTGAAAATAAATGGGGCTTCCCCTTTTCATATATATGAATTTCATGAATTTCATATATAAGTGAAATATAAGTGGAAGAATATAAGTGAAAATCTGAGAATCAAAGAATTCTCAGGTATGTGACGACAAAATTAGCCTGCGCAGCTGTGTATTTTCTCACCGCGGGTTCCCTTGTTTTTGGCTCAAATGCGTCGCCACAAAGCCATATTATCTATCCATTTTGCATTATAATTACTTCGTTGTTACACTCGAGGTCACACTAACATCGCGTTCCTATATACTGCCTTATAACTGCCCTAATTGTCCTCGTAGAGAGGGACTGAATTGGATACATCCTGGAGTACACGAGCTTCGCAAATGGCTCTGTATTTTCTATAATGAAACATCTAATTCATTATTCACCTGTGCTTTTCGGCTTGGCGTATGTGCTTTATATGACCAGAATTAATCAATTGTTCTACTATTAGTTTTTGTTGATAACCTACCTTAAAACCAACTTCAAAAGTTCGGCTTTGTCAAGTTTTCAGCACATTACGTTCGTATTCGTTGCACGTTTTGCCTCTATATTGACACATTGTATTTGTTGCAGTAGACAGTGCCTTAGAGACGCTTTAATGTGGTTGTGTAATCACGAATGAGCCTCATTCCCAGGCGTTTAACGAAACTCACTACATAAGTAGTCTAATTAACTACTAACTACTAAAGTATGATGACATTATCCAAAACTTGGCATATTTTAACGATTAAACCTGTTTATGTGCATCATGCATCAATAATAATACTGCTGTTATTTCCATCGTTTTTCCAAGGATAAAATTTATAGACTCTTTTCGGTAAACAAAGCCAGAGTGTATGTAAAACCATAGACAATCCAAAAGACATGTCTTTTGGATTGTTGATGGTAAAACAAACTAAATATGGGTTCCTAACATTAGCGGCTGCGTCCATATCGGGATTTGGTTCATATTTCCAAAACAATATTCTGAACAAACTCTACGGGTTTATTGTGAAGTATTTTTAATTCCGATGGTGAAGAAATTTGATACCAAATTCTGGAATCATTGGTCATGACCTGGGAGCCTCTGTCGACTAGATCTAGCGCGAACACGGAGGGAAACGTAAATCTCCAACAATCCCCTTCTACCCTGCATTACCCCAGTGTTTCCCTATGTTGTATTTATCATGGCGGAAAAAAAATGAAAAGTGGTTGAAATTGATTTCGCTGTTGTTTGAAAATGGTGAATGTTCGTTTCCGCGGCGTTGAGTTAGAGGAGTCTGCTAAGTCTGAGGAAGCAAGAAGACGTAATCCAACCGCAGAAGCTGAAAGAGAGTTTCTTAATTCCGTAGGCGAAGCGTATTTACCTGAGGCTGCTGGAATAGGTAGTTCATCCTTCCACTTTCAACTATGTCCACGATATTCACCTCGTTTTTGGTTTGATATTTTCCCTGTGTTTCTGTAGAGAATTGGCAACGTTTAGCAGGTTTCAGCATCGGTATTACAAGGTATATAACTGATATTTTTTGAATTTTTTTTTATGAATAATTGAATGGGATTTCTTTTACATAGTTTGCTGATTGAGGACTTTCTGACACATCCATTTATCGTTGTAAGAAGGCAATGCATGGTATGAAAGACTCAGTAATCTTCTAGTTTTGAAATGCAGAGTTATTCCCCTAATCTGTTTCCTTTATAGTCATATTTGTTTTTAGGTAAATAGCTCAGCTGTCCTGTACCATCTTGCCCCATTTTCTGTCTGCCGTGTCATGCTAAAGATCAGAAGAAAACAGGTATCTACCCCACTAAAGTTAAAAGACTCCCATGAAAAGTTAGCTTTTCATCCCCCCTGAAAAGGGTAGCACTTCTATAATCACCCCCCTGAAAATTGGAATCTTGCAATGAAAAAGTTATACCACTTGCTGATTGATGTCACCCCCTAACAAATATATTATGCACCCCCCCCCTGAAAAGTTAGGTTCTAACCTCAGCAGGTAAGACTTCCAACACATCATGGGTGTTTCTCTTCTCAGGGTCTGAGTACTTTTTGGAAAGGCCAAGGCAGTAAGCTTGCTGTAAGAGGAATGAATCTTCTGGCAGAACTATTGATCAGTGAAGTTACACATGAGAGACTACCAAGGTGAGCTTGTGCTAGCAAGCAAACACAAGAAAGGTCTCCAACAGATCTTGATTGAGGCATGTATATTCTTATTAGGGACATCAGTAGCCCATCATCAACTATAACTCAACTAGTTGGACATATCATTGGCAAAAGGTGGGTATTTTACCTTCACAGTGAAGATGATATTTCATATTTTCCCAGTTACAGCGTAGAGTACATTCCCATCAGGGACAAAAACGCGCATATTTATCTTAAAACGCGTGTCTTTTTCAAGCGCGGAAGTTTTATGCACGACTTGTACTTTTCCTGGGACAAAACCAACCTAAAAATGCGTACTTTCTTTTAGTATCAGCATCGTCTTGACTTTACCATTTTACAGTGCAAGTATCACTGAGACAGTCGAGGTTGGTGGAACACGAGACTTTGAATTATCTTTCTTACTAGTAAAAACTCTTGAATTCTTGACTTTCACCTGAAGTCCTTGTCTGTATCTCTTCAGACCGAACAGATTAAGAAGCAGCGTAGTCCCTTCGCCTTCATTAAAGAGGGAATCTTCCGTCTTATTGGCTGGCAAAGCTCGACCCAGGGTCACGGTCGTCTTCTGCCGCTCTGGGCCTTAGTGGCACCCACAATGCTTCATGGTCTTGTACATTACGTCATCGCCAGCTGCTTACAACACATCATCCTCGCTCGACACAAAAAAGTCGGAGTATTTCGTGGGGAATCGGAGAACCCCGAACAAAGTAGGCCGATGGTCGAAGCGTATTTCCCAGAACTCATGGCGAGCTTAACCGGGACCGTCCTCACTGAGATCCTTCTGTATCCCCTCGAGACCGTCATGTACCGTCTTCACCTGCAAGGTACACGAACGATGATAGACGACACGGACAATGGATTTGCAGTTGTGTCACTCTGCACTAACTACGACGGACTCTTAGATTGTTTTTCACGCATAAAATCCGAGGAAGGACTTCAAGGATTTTATAAAGGTTTCGGGGCGTTGTTATTGCAATATCTTGTGCAATTGCTTGTCCTGCGCATTACAAAAGCCATTTATACGGTGATTTCACAAGATTTCAGAGGGGACAGTGCTAATGTTGATAAGTAAACATACCCCAGCTAGGTTTTGATGCATGCGTTACAATGCTATGATATATGGTGAAGGGTCAAATGTATGAGGGAAGTTTAACAGACAATATATTTGTCCACTTGTTGGGTTCACCTCGTGTTCTGACAAATAGTTGTAATGATAATATTTGCCATAGTTACCAGCTTCATTGAGAGCTAAGGTACCCTTAAACTTACCACCTTACATGGTTTGAACCCACGGAAAGCATGCTGAATACGCATTAGAGAGTCGTATGCTTTCTCGTGTCACAATTCCTAAGGAATCGAAGGCTGTGTATGTGTTTAATGAAACTATTAAATTAATGTATGTATTGTTGACGATATCAGTATATTTAATCAGTATGTGTTATTCACCAATCTAGCAACATTGCTCTGTACAATTAATATATCTACAATAACACATATGGTCATCAAGAACCCTGAATGTATTTTGTGCTCAAATTGTTATCGCAACGGTTACTCTAATAGTCGAAGCATGTGATCAATTTGTGAGTCACATGATGAAATTCTCGTGGCACGTGATTAAATCTTTAATCACGTGGACAAGTTTTGGATTCATGTGAACAAATTTGTACACCACGTGCTTCTTTGTTATTGTTCCCAGGGCATTTCTCTTGCCTTGGAAACAAGGCTGCTTGCGTGTCTGACGTGTTCACTCTTTTGCAAATTTGCGCGCTAGGATCATTGCGTCGATTTTCGCAAATACAGCATGTAGTCGTTAATACTTGAATGTTATAAAAACTGACGCTGATTACAAATCATCATTGTCGATGTTCGCCACATCATCCTGTGATATTACTTTTGGAGCCTTCCTGGACTTGGGTTTTTTCGAAGATTTACGAGGTTTTTCACTTTCGATTTCCTGCATGATAAAAATAAGAACACCTTTACACCATTGCCTGATAAACAATACGAATGTTGTGTCTCTCTAGTTTAGAATGAATGCATTTCGTTACCTCATCTTTTGTTTTCTCTGTTGAAGACGACAGTTCTCCATCTTTCTCATCACTTTCCTCCGCAGAGGGAAATACGACGTTTTCCTGAAAGTTGAAATGATTAAAATCATCCATATTGGAGTAAGATCATTTAAATCAAAACAAGCCCAGTTTAAGAACATAAATGAAGTTAATTCTAATTAATAAATTGTTTCTTCCGGTGTAAAAATTACTAATTACCTTTTTATTCAGCTCTCTTTCCTCGCAAATACGGCTAACACAGTCGTACATGTACTTGAACTACAAAAAAATATACCAGATATCTCACAAAACAATCCCTAAAGACACTGAAAAATACGAATGAGTGGGAACTATAAAGTTCACGTACATATGGTGATATGATTCGAACAGAACGCGGCTTTTTGTTGGGTCTTGAATATTGAAAATAGAAAGACATTCCTTCCTCGTCTTCATCCCAATGAACGAAATCTTCGTAGCCAAAAGTGTGTGTTAGAGGACAACAATAGCATGTATACGTTTCAAAAAGACAGAAAAAATCGACCTAAAAGATCGGTTAAACGTGATATACCTCCGGCTCTCCATCCACAGAACACGCTTGAAGGAAAATGCTGTTAAGATTGAAGGAAACTATGACATGGCCTTTTTTACGGGCATCGCATTCGCAATGTGGGAAGCGAACGCAACCATAATCTTGCAGTGATCTTGCAAGCTTTAAATACTGCAAAGAAACAACAATTACATATTGTCATTGTGATATTAACTTAATATTAAGTATGGTGCTTCCCAGAATTCTCACACAAACCTCGGCTTTCTTGCCCAAACTTTTATATTCTTCAAGTTTTTTGAACTTTTCATCTGACTTAATTTTTAACGTTCTTACATCGTCCACAGCCTAATAAAACGAAGGAAAAGGTTTATGGTAATTGAGTGTCAATAGTTATATGACATTGACAAACAAACAATGTTCTTGTATTCTACCTGATCGTAAAGTAAGTTGAATGCTAGTTCTTCATCATCCATTTCAATTTCCTACAAAGAGTTTATATTGTTTTCATCAAATTCTGGTTAACTTAGCTGGGTGCAGTTGTTATAGAAGGCTAGTTAACTTTTAACTGTAGTTAAGGACAGAATTGGCCAATCAGAGTTGTGTATCTCTGAGTTAACAACAGCCAGCTTCTGGACTGTTATAACACTTGCCCTTAGGAAAACCTACCCTTGGTAAAGTGAAAACCCATTTCCTCAATACAAGACAACTGGGCAGCTCGCTGGAATAATTTCTGATGTATATTGTGTGTGGAAATTCATTGTCTCTTAATTTTCGCTCTGCAAAAAAAGCACAAGATCAATATATGTCCTTGTGTTTTTATTTTAGGGTTTTCAAAGAAAATGACTCACCAAATGCTTTTCCAATAATTTCAAACAAAGCGAAGTACTTAGCAGATGCTTCGCTCATTCCAATCTTTTTCAAAAACGCCTGAAATACAAAATATCTCATTGCAATTCATTTGCAAATGAAGCACCTATAGAATTAGAATTACATACACAATTGTGGTTGTCATATCATGTTTGTGAATAATAGAAAAGCAATAGTTTATTAACCTGACCTTGCAAACATCCTGAGTTTGAAAACTTTTCTCAACCTTCACAGGCCTTTCTGTTTGGTCAGGTAAGGCAATTTTCAATTCCACTTCCAAATTATTGACCTGTACTTCCTGAAGGATGCGGAAATTGTTGGATATGTATGAATTATTTGAAGACACAAGAAGTATCATATTTCATGCCATTTAAATCAGTATTCCTATACCTCTGAAGATTTCATGAACTCTTTCATTGCATCGCAATCATGAATTATCCGAATTGATGTAACTGTAAACAAAGAAAGGATACATTGAGACCATCAAATGAACCAATCAATTAACACTAATTTAATATGGCAAATTATTAATTACCTTGTTCTAAATACAACTCCAAGGCCTTCCGTCGGTTATCCAGTTGTTGTTCAGATAACTGAAATGGCCACTTGCCAGGAAATTTAGGAAAATCATAATCTTGAAACTGTTTCTTCAGCTATACAAAATGAAGTGAAGTTAGAAAGCTAAATGTCATTCATTGCTACTCATTCTATGCCAATTTACTCATTTATGGTACCTCATTGTTTAAATTTGAAAATTCTTTGTATCGTCTAGAGCAGATATGTCTGTCATTGACATAGATATTAAACACCTAGAAAGTAGAAAAGCCAAATTATAAACTATTACATAACTTGCAGGAAATATGAGTATTGCAAGCACTGAGAACAAGTCTTACCGCATATTTCTCCCTTCCGTTATCAATCTGTCGTGTTTCTGGTATTGTGACAAATATTTGTCTTTTGTCTGAGTAATCAAAGTATTCTGGTGCCTGCCCATCCTCTGGTGGATCCAATTTTCTGACCTCGCTTGGCGGCAAGGATAACACAACCATCGAAAGCTTTCTTCCACCAGATTTGATCAACTCCACAACATGCTTATGCGTGGCTCCCTCAACATTCTCTTCATTGCTAAAGATAATAGAAATTTTCATTTGCATTGATTTAGAATAAGCTGGAGATTGAATAAAACATGTAGAAGCAAAATCCACACACAGTTAATCAAACATTTCTGGTCTAAGACAATTTCATTATATCTTTTCTCTGCAAGGCTGTATTAGGAATAGGATCACTGCTCTTCCTATAAGCAGTTTGCTGAACTGTCAAACTTCTTTGAGATTATAATTACAGTCA